>NC_084532.1:30958298-31232568 GCF_024500275.1 Phycodurus eques
TGCAAAAAGAGCACTTAGAGCAGTTCGAGTGACTCATCTCGCAATAGTCCGGTGCAAAGGGCGCCGAGACTTCAAGGAGTGGATGCGGTTTAAAGTGACGAGTCGTGCGATCGTCTGGGACAATGTCGATTGTGCACGTGTTGCAGATACTCGTCAATCGGTGCGCAAATGGAGCAGATGCTACTCAGGCACATGATTGGCCAGTATTGGTCAACAACAGATATGCAAGTCGTGCAGCGTGGCGAGACGACTACAGTGAGTGCACGAGTCATGTATATAATTGGCCCCACAGAAATGTGACAACAAACTCAGACACACAAAAATTTGGAGCATGTTGCAATGGAATTGTAGGTTAGCTGTTCGTACATTGTCAATAGTTGCAGATAATATTGATCATCGATTAGTTGTTGATGAATTGGTTAATTGTTGCGCCCCTCATCTTTGATGTCATCTTTGAAATGTCTCTGATGAATGTAAGTGACATGATTATTCATGACTTCATCTTGTAAATGTTTCTGCTCCACGTTCTTGCCGTTTGGCATATTTCTGAATGCCTTTGTTTGATTATATTCCATATAAGTATATTTTCTACTTATATAGTCATTTTATATAATTTGATCAATCACGGTAAAGATATTTGTAAAGGTTTTTTTTTTAATGCCACCTTAAATGTCTCCCATGCTGAAACAACAACACTTAAAGTCCTATTTTCAACGTTATACGTAAATCCTTTTTTTTCTGAGAAACCTTTTGATGGAAAACAACTGCCAATAACCTAAACACTCACATCAGTCGAATGAATTGATTTTTCAAAAGGAAATTCAATGTATTTACCGTTATTGATCAAATGATCATAATAACCCATGGATATGTGTGTTGTTGTTGTTGTTTTTTTTTGGTCAGCCATGTGCCACCTGAGCGGGCAACGCCTGCACGGCAAGCCCCTGCGCGTGACACCATCCAAACACGCCAGCGTGTGTTTGCCTCGCGATGGGCACGAGTGTGAAGGTCTGACTCGAGACTTTAGCTGCTCACCGCTGCACCGTTTCAAGAAGCCCGCCTCCAAGAACTACGCCAACATCTTCCCGCCCTCCGCTACGCTGCACCTGTCCAACATCCCGTAAGGCCCCGCCCGCACGCGCCGCAGCTCGCTCGGCCCGCTCGAACTCTGACCCCGGCGCGGTGTGCTTTGCGCGCGCAGGCCCTCGGTGCTGGAGGACGACCTGACGGCCATCTTCTCCAGCGCCGGCGCTCGTGTGCTCGACTTCAAGTTCTTTCAGTGAGGACACGCCCACAACACCGCACGTTTGCGTACATTTGCATCTCAGCATGAGCGGCTACCGTATTGTGATGATCGCAATGTGGTACCGCAGCCAAAGTACTTATTTCTCCGTTACTTCTCTGCTCTTGTCTCGCTTTGTGAAGTAAGGTCCAAGCGCAAACGAACTGATGTTAGCCGTGCCAGTTAGCTAGTTCAAGTCTGGAATATCTAGTTCGCCAATTGTAGCCACGCCAACTGTCGTCATTTCAAGACCGCGTCGTAGTCTGATATTAATGTCGTGGAATAGCCGTCGTCCTCCGAGCTGCGGCCGTCTGCGCTTTTTTGGTTCTCATTTGAAGATGGCTTTTCAGCGCCTGCCCCGATCCCGTTCGGAGATTGTCAACTCCCGCTCGGATGCGAAGCGCACGCAAGAAGCAGTCGGCACGCATGCGAGCGTGCACAGAGAGATCGGGAGCCGCGCCATCGGTGGCACATTTAAACCAATTTTAGCGGGGGGCAACAGTTTTCGATGCACGCGCGCACGCACGCTCACGATTTTGTTGAAATTGCTTCATTGTACTAATTCATTGTATAATTTATTTTTTTAGTGTATTCTAAATCTTGACCCAGGACAAGGACTAAGAAGTATTTCAAGTCAGCACGTGATGCGCCCCTTACATACACAAGTACTGCATCGTAGCTGCCACTGCGCACTGAGCACTGAGCTGGGACGCTGGGGATGACGCCTTGCTCAGAGGCGCCCGCCTCACGCTAGGCGGCGAGCAGACTAGCAAATCTGCAACAGCTACTTGCCATTTTTTGGTCGGTAGCGTGTCCTCCCAGGCCGAGCTACCGCCGCCCCTTTTCACCTTTGCTCGACCTCAGGCGCGCCTTGGAGGGCCGGGTACCTTGGGTCAGAACCGCTTCGGCACCAGGAATCTATTCCAGTACTCGACAGTACCAATTTTCGACACTTTAGTGTGTTTATGTGGTCATAAATATTAATTTCTTCAGTCATAAAATCTCAATATTTTTCAATATATATACTTTGAAAAATACAACAAAACTTGAGTAATAATTTCACTGCGTACTTTTTACTCTTACTCAAGTAATTGTAAAAGTAAAAAAGTACGCAAGTTGTTACGTTTCCGGACCTTCCCGGGCAGGACCCCTCCCCTCCTTATCCACCGTACTTTTGAGCACGTTCCATTGTTTGTTTTGAGTCGCGTCATCACGCAGCACTGATGCGTTCAAGTGCGCCACGCAAATTAGACAACTCTTCCACTCCCACTGCCCGCAGTCTCAATGGGCGCGCGTAGGAACCAAAATATGGCACCAATGGATTTTATGTAAATCGGTAGAATTTGATCAGTAGCAAAAAAAAAAAAAAAAAAAGTACCGATTTCGGTACCCGTCCCGAGTCACACGTTTGTTATGCGTTTATTACATGTTTATTAGCATTGGTCACGCGTTTGTCGCTGGACGCTAACTGGTTTGCCCCGGTTTGTCCCGTGTGCGGCGCTGCAGGAAGGACCACAAGATGGCGCTGATCCAGATGGGCTCAGTGGAGGAGGCCACGGAGTCGCTGATCCTGTTCCACAATCACGACCTCGGCGACCATCACCACCTTCGGGTGTCCTTCTCCAAGTCGGCAATCTGAAAAGAAAAAAAAAAAGAAGGGGGGGGGACGCTTTGCGTTTCACTTTTGACCTTTGACTCTTGGATTGCCGCGGCCCGGGGCATCTCATCACACCTGACGCTCGCCTGCAAACTATTTGCTTGACTGGACAGACAACCATCGAGTTACAAGACTTACTTTTTGTTACATCTCAGCCCATATTGATTGTACTATACGTACGAGTAGCTTTGTAGGCCTGTAGGTACTAGTAGGGCTACAACTAACGATTATTTTAATAATCGAGTCGTCTGGCGATATTTTTTTTCGATGAGTCGGACAAAAGAAACTTTTTAATTTCCATCCCTTTATTCAAAAACAGGAAATGATTTTAAACGGAAAGTGCAGAAAATGCACAAGCATAAATTGATGATGATGATTAGCATCGGTCAGAAAATCAGCAAAAATGTTGATTGTTTACCAAAGTAAAAGCAGATGTTTGCAAATATCTCATTTGGGGGGGAAAAAAGAAATTTGAGAGGCAGAAATCATAATTTGGACAATTTTAAGTTTAACATCTCAAATCGATTAATCATTGAAATAAAATTGTTGTTAGTTGCTGATTAATCGATGAATTGTTGCACTACTAGTTAATGGTGTAACTTTTTAGTTACTTTTGACCTCAAACATCATAAGTGGTTATCTTCATAGTTACTTGTCAGGCATAACTAGTTACTATACTTATCAAAGTTACTGTAGTTACTTGCCAGTCAGCCGTGACTAGTTGCTATGGTTACGAGTAATTTCTTAGTTACCTGTCAGGCCTAACTAGTTATTTGTGTAGTTACTTGTAACTTGTTACATACTTGTCAGTCTTGCTGGAGAGCATTGAGGTGACGCGGTGCCTTATGATTATGATCCTCATCATAATTGTAACTTGTTCGCCTGTTTTCACGTCTGCGCAATATTTGCCTCGTACAATCGCGTCCAAACCAAAAAGTTACGTGACATTCCACTGCCGCTCTCTCTCGCGGTGCCTTCGAGACGCCGTCAGACAATTGGAAAACACAAGGCGTGTCCCTAAGCACCGGAGCGTTTGCGCCGCTAACGTTTCTTAGCACGCCTGCCGTGTTCGCGGTGTGGCTGCTAGTGTCGCATTTCTTTGTTTAGTTACGAGTAGCACGTTCAGGTGCGCTGCTATTGCTAATAAAAGTGTGCTAACATATTTAAGTTGCTTATGAATGAGCTTGTTTGCCAGAATAGCTAACATTAGTTCTTGTCGCTGATTTGTTTTGCATGTTGGCTAATGTGGCGAATCGCGCATGCTTCTGAATTTTCAGAGCAGGAAGCGAAAATGCAACTCTTTGATTGATGATAAGACAGGAAGTGAAGTCACGCGTCGCGACAAGGCGTGTGTGTTGGTCTTGTGGCCTCCATCTTTCCATTCCGTCGCGCTGACGAACAGGTCGATTGAATTTCCCAGGTGACACGAACGCATCGCGGAGCTTGATGTGTGATGAGAGGGGCGGGACTCGGGTGGGGGTCTGAAGTGTACATAGCGTTTCATACCACAGGTTGGTGTTTCGAGGTGAACTTTTGTTTTCCATTTGTATTTGATTTGATGCAGGTGTGACACATGTCCATCAACACTCCCAAGAAAAAGGCAACAAATGAATGAAATCTGTTTTTATCTGAGAGGCCATGCCTTCCTTTCACTTATAAATTGAAATCTGAAATGGAAAAAACGTTTTTTTGTTTTTTTCTGCTGCATCTTAGAACAGGAAGGAGCTTTTTGGGCTAGTAGTACGAGTAGTGTACTATTGATCATCATTACTCATCCAATGAGTACAAAACACCCACAAACACAATATTACATATGTACTATATCTAGTACGGCATCCAGGAAAGGAACTTGGAGGGACAGATGGTGTGGTAGACTTCGCAAAAAGGATGCAAATGACTGTAGTGAACACTTTTTTTTTTTTCCCAGAAGAGACACGAACATAGGGTGACCTACAAGAGCGGAGGTAGAAGCACGCAGGTGGATTACATCTTGTGCAGACGATGTCATCTGAAGGAGGTTACCGACTAAGGTAGCGGTAGGGGAGAGTGTGGCTTGACAGCATAGGATGCTGGTGCGTAAGATGACTCTGGTGGTGGGGAGGAAGATTAGGAAGACAAAGGCAGAGCAGAGAACCACGTTGTGCAGCTTTTCGGGAAGAGGTGAGACAGGCTCTCGGTGGACGGGAGGAGCTTCCAGAAGACTGGACCGCTACAGCCAAGGTGATCAGAGAGGTAGGCAGGAGAGTACTTGGTGTATCTTCTGGCAGGAAAGGAGAGAAGGAGACTTGGTGGTTCACAGTACGGGAAATCATACAAAGCTAAGAAGAAGTGGGACACCGAGAGGACCGAGGAGAGGCGAAAGGAATACGTGGAGAAGCGACACGGGGAAAAGGTAGAGGTGGCAAAGGCCAAACAAGAGGCATAGGATGACATGTATGCCAGGTGGGACACTAAAGAAGGAGAAAAGGATCTATACAGGCTGGCCAGACAGAGGGATGGAGATGGTTAGGGTGATGAAGGATAGAGCTGGAAATGTGTTGTCTGGTGCCAGTAGTGTGCTGGATAGATGGAAAGAATATTTCGAGGAGTTGATGAATGAGGAAAATGAGAGAGAAGGGAGGGTGGACCAGGAAGTGGCAATGATTAGTAAGGGGGACGTTAGAAAGGGATTAAAGAGGATGAAAAATGGAAGGGCAGTGGGTCCTGATGACATTCCTCTGGAGGTATGGAAGCATCTCGGAGAGGTGGCTGTGGAGTTTTTGACCAGCTTGTTCAACAGAATTCTAGCGGGTGAGAAGATGCCTGAGGAATGCAGGAAAAGTGTGCCGGGGCCCATTTTTAAGGACAAGGGTGATGTGCAGAGCTGTGGGAACTAGAGAGGAATAAAGTGGAGGAGCCACACAATGACGTTATGGGAAAGAGTCGTGGAGGCGAGACTCGGGACAGAAGTGAGTATTTGCGAGCAACAGTATGGTTTCATGCCTACAAAGAGTACCGCAGATGGATTATTTGCCTTGAGGATCTTGATGGAAAAGTACAAAGTACGTGGCGGAAATGAAGATGTTGAGGCTCGCTCTCGGAGTGACCAGGTTGGATGGAATTAAAAATGAGCTCATCAGAGGGACGGCCGAGGTTCGATGTTTTGGAGACACAGTTAGAGAGAGCAGACTCGGATGGTTTGGACACGTCCAGAGGGGAGAGAGTGAGTATATTGGTAGAAGGACGATGATGATGATGGAGCTGCCAGGCAAGAGAGCGAGAGGAAGACCGAAGAGAAGGTGGATGGACGTCGTGAGGGAAGACATGAGGGCCGTTGGTGTTCAAGAGGAGGATGCAGGAGATAGGCTGACGTGGAAAAGGATGACGCGCTGTGGCGACCCCTCAATGGACAAGCCCAAAGGCAAAGAAGAAGACTATATCTAGATCAAGAATTTTACATGAATGCACTGAATATAGAATCATAGATCAATAAAATAAATCTATTATCAGACGAGATTTAGCATCACAGCTCAACAAAGTAGAATCAGATCAGGTGGAACGTGACCTCTCCGGCAGGGACGAGACAGGTCGGGCCGTGCCGGCGGTCCGCTCCGGAGTTGCCGAGCGGGCGTCCCTGTACAAGTTGGGTTCACGTTGTAAACGAGGCTTGGACTCCGCCAAAGCTGCCCTTTGTCACCGATTCTGTTCGGAACTTTTCTGGACTGAATTTTTCGGCGCGTTGAGGGCAGAGGGGGGAGTAAGTCACAAATGTGCGAGTCCCGAGTCCTATCCTTCAAGTCTCAATCAGGCAAATCCCAAGTCACAAGTGAAGTCATACAACCTTGCTCCAGTCGGAAGATATATTGGAGTAGCAATTCAATATTTTCTCACAATTTCGCCCCAAGTCCGCTGGAACGGGCTTCGCACCCCGCAACCCTGAATAGAATAAGCGGTACTGAGAAGGGATGGATGGATGGTTCCAAAACGGGGTTAGGGTTTCAAATGAGGCTTTCAAAAGAATTTGAGGGCTTCAAATTAGGCTTTCAAAACGGGTTTGGGTTTAAAACGAATTCTGGGCTTTCAAATGACAGTTTCAAACAAGGATTAGGGTTTAAAGTGAGTTTTAGGGTTCCAAATTAGGGCTTCAAAACGGGGTGAGGGTTTCAAATTCGGGTTTAAAAAGAGCAATTTAGGGTTTCAAAAGGGGGTTTGGTTTTCAACATAGGGTTTAAAATGAGGTTTAGGGTTTCAAAACAGGCTTATGGTATCAAAAGAGTTCTAGGGTTTGGCCTGGGTGGGGGTGACGGAGGCGGGTCATTATTTCCCCGTGAGCGTCTCGCCACCAGTTTCTCCAATTTGAATGGCCGACACGCCAGCGCGCACAATCACGGAACAGGGATAATGGTTGCCAGTCGGGGGGGCCTGGTAACCACACTGAAAAAAACCAATAAGTTTAGGGTAACAATTTGCAGCCACTTGAATTGGGTCAAATTTAACCCACATTTTTGGGGCGGAGACCTTAATTCACCAGCTATAAAATACTTACAAAACTTGGATAAAGTTTACCACACATTTGCGATGACATTTCAACCACAGTGGCTGAGTTGAGGGGGGTTAGTACACATCGTGTCGGCTATTAGCATATTTATTTCACTGATACAGGATAAGCGCTTATTGAAAATGGCCGGGCGGAGGTCTGCCTCCTTTTGCACTATCAAATGCGATGCCCAAGGACTTCTCGAAAAACTCAGCTGCCTACACGAACGATTGATACCAGCGACGCCAAGGCGAGCGTCGGTATCGGATCGACGAGAGCGACGACGCTGCGGTTTCTCTTCTGTCGTCCGGCGATTTCCTCGAATTTCCACTGGAAAATGAGTGAGCTGACGTTTCCCTGTGAGCAAGATTGCAAAGAAACGTCCGCACCTGCAGAAGGAGGCGGGACAGTCGGGAACTCGGAGAAGACGTGCCATAAAAGGGAAGAATGGAAACACGTTACTGTTCCTGAACAAAAACCTCCAAATCTGTTGTCAATATGGGAACCGAGCCTCAAGGGACTGTTCCTCGAGCAGAGAGCCAATTGTCGATTTGTTCTTTTTCACAATACCGTGCGATGGAAGGTATTTTTTGTTGTGATGTTGACATATTTATATTTTTGTTACGTTGCTGCGTTTTTTTGTTATTTTGGACGAGTGACTTTTTTTCTGAAACAATTGTGGTGGTGGTGGTGGTAGAATGATTTGATTATGTTTTTCTATTGTTGTAGTTGGTTCCTAAAAAGCATTTTGTGCTGTGTTTTACCGTCGTCAAAATGGACGAACTCGAGGTAAAATGATTCAATGACCATGACATTTCAAGTAAAAAGCCTCGGTATCGGCGACACTCGCCCTGTATTTCTTATACCGAAATTCCCAGCGCCGCCCGCCCCTACTGCACAGACATCTTCCACATTATAGGGCGCATGGCCCAGAAATCATTGTTTTAGGAAAGGAAATGCACACATTGCCTGCTGACCTTCCCTGACACGCTCACAATACAAATCAGAATCCTCTTTATTTGCCAAGTATGTCCAAAAAACACACAAGGAATTTGTCTCGGGAAGTTGGAGCCGCTCGGGTACGACAACAGACGGCGGTCAATGGACAGAACACGAATCAAAGTAATGATGAAGGTTTAGCGAGGCCGCCGTTTTCTTTGTAGTTTGCTTGCTTTTGATTGCTTTTCATTCGCTCGCTAACAACCGATTAATGGTCACGCGGTCTGACGTAAATCTGAGCCGCGCCGAGAGACGTTGCGCCCTCTTCGGTGTCAAAGCGTCACTGGCGCCGCAGAAAGTGCTGGCGAGGGGAGGGTTCAAAGGTCATGGTGATGTTTGGACACCGCAGGTCACTGAACGACGGCGCGCGCACAAAGAACGCACACGCACGCGTCATCTGCTCAGGTAAGAAGTCGAACTTTTCGTCCTGCGACGCTAATAAAAACAGCAACTTGATTGTTACTTTGAACTTTTTGTTGACTTTTGTCTTGAGGTCAGTAAATATGATCTTTCAGTCTTTTTCTTTGAGGTTAATAAAACAAGCCTTTAAATGAAATGTCTTGACTTCGAAGCGATTCTCGACTTTTGTCTGTCGGGTTTTACAGGTCAAGCCTTATGCGTATGTCATAGTGTATGTGTACACGCTACAGAAACAGACATGAGCTCTATTAACGTTCACGTTACTACAAAGATTGATGGAATTTGTTGTCCAACTTTGGTAAAACAGCCTTTTAAAAACTTCACAACGTTGCTACGGCTTCGGCGTAAATCTCCGCTAGCGAGCCGCCGCGCGTTTTAATGTTGACGCCGCCGTCGCGGCGGCAAATGCCACTTGGCTGGCCGATCACGTCGCTGAGAAGAAGATTAGCCACATGCGGTGCGCGACGACGATGTTCTGTGACCTCTTGGTATTTAAAAGCCTCCAAGCGAACCTTTTACCCCAATACCACCTCCGAAATAAGCCTTTCAAAGGCAGGCCTCGCCTGTTGAGCGACACGAAAGTGAGCAAATGACGACGTGCGGTCGGTTGGCTGTTGACTAGCTTTAGCGTTAGCCACTTTGGGGTCAGCGAATCCGAATCCGAATCCGAATCCCGGCTCCGACGTCCGCCGTCAAAGTAGACTTTACGCCGATCTCATCCGCTTGATCGGTATAATTAGCATTTTATGCGGATGGGGTTTAATGTCAGAATTCGCCGAGCCGATCGACGACGTCGTTGCTCGGCTCCGCTGTCGTGTACGTTTGAATCCAAAAGCTAGTTCATTTTTAGCCTTGTCGCGTCTTTTGACGTCGTACTGTAAATACCTGACAGCCGATCCGGGTTGTTTTTTTTATCTTGTCGGTGAAAAAACATGTCGGCGGTGGGGGACTTTTTTGCGGTGCCTGAGACGGAACACGAAAGCAATTTGCAATCTGTCCAAAAGTGAAGTAGCTCGTGGGGGGGCGTCATCGGAACGCTTCAAGGCTACCAATTTGATCGGGCACCTGAAGAATGTACACGAGGAGGACCTGCGCGCCGCGTTCGAGCAACGCGGCGTGGAAAAGCAAACGCTACCGACCAAACGGACGCTGACGCGAACAATGATGGACAACAGCGAGGGAGTTAGAGTTGGCATGTCATTAACACTATTTGTTGATGTCAAGTCGTTGAATTACAACAAAGTTTCTATCTCAAGTAACGTTCGTTTGACCTGACTGAACTTTAAGCTTACAGTATGTCGGTGGCCAATCCATGAATGCCCCCAAGAGGTCATTGATGTTTTAAAAAGCTAGAGATGACTTTTGATGATATACTCAGTATACAGTACACAAGTATATCAAGTAAATTAACAAGTCATTTAAACGGACACATTACTCCATCTTGTGATCGGATCGGCGATCGTTTTTTTTTCGGCCCCGAAGGTCCCGATCGTGTTGAAGTGTCTTTGAACGACTCGATTCCCTGAAACAAAGGAGAGGAATTTTGGAAATTGGGGGCGACTGCACGAGTGCGTCTACGTCGTCTGAACTTCTTCAACGATCTGATCGGCCATCTACGGGATGGGCTCATTCGATTGGCTGTTCCTTCTAAGCGTCTTGTCGCTGGCGTCGGGCGCCGCCCCCGAGGACCCGTGCGCCATCAAAGCCAAAGACGTGGCCCCGGAGCCTCGCTGCGTCTACAGAGTCCCCGAGGGCGACGCCCCCGACGACGCGACGGACGACCGGGCCCCGCGGGCCACCAACCCGCGCGTGTGGGAGCTGTCCGCCGCCAACGCACGCTTCGCGCTGTCGCTGTACCGGCAGGTGGCGCTCGGGCGGACCCCCGACACCAACCTGTTCCTGTCCCCCCTAGGCGTGTCCGTCGCCTTCTCCATGACCAAACTGGCCGCCTGCGGACGCACCCTGGAGGAAATCGTGAAGGTGGCGGCTGCCCGTTAGCACGCTAGTTAGCGAGCGAGCAGTTAGCTTAAACTGGCGCGTGCACGTGCGTCGGCAGGTGTTGGAGTTGGACTCCGTGTCAGAGAAGACGTCGGATCGGGTGCACTTCTACTTCGCCAGGCTCCTGTGTCGCTTGCGCAGGCGAAAGGACGCTAGCGACCGGCTGCTGGTGGCCAACCGCCTCTTCGTGGACCGGTCTCTGCGCTTGGACGCCGCCTACCAGAACATCAGCCGGCGTGTCTACGGGGCCGACGTGATGGCGCTCGACTTTCGGGTCGGTCCTGCCGCCGCGAGGTCTTCGGCTTTGACCGACGCCTTCTGCTGGGCGACCAGCTGTCTGTTGGCTACGGCTCATTTGCTTAATAACGGTCAAGACACTTAAGTAATTTAGCAGGTTTTTTTATGTCGCCTTGGTTTTCCAAGGGTAAACGTCTCCCATGCCGAAACAGCCACATTTCATTTTCAGAAAGTTGTTGATGATTTCAAATGTTCGGCATCCGTAGGGAAGGCGATGTTGATCGACAGAACAAATGGCGGCGGCACACCGACATACACTAGCATAAACGACTTGCTAAAAATGCCGCGAGTTGCACAATTTGCACGTGTCGCGCTTCAAACTCGTTCGGCGTTACACTTGCTTCCGCGGTCGTAAGGACGTGCAAAATGAACGCGTGAATTCATTTTCATAAATTCTGTGGGTCACGTCTTTCCCGTTATTGATCAAATGATATGAAAGCGAGCCACACGTGGTCAACCACCGGCCCGTCGTTTGTCTATTTGACGTGTTGGTGTGCCTCAGGGCGAGCCGGAAGCGTCCCGCGCCGCCATCAACGCTTGGGTGGCCAACGAGACCAAAAACCACATCCGGGACGCGCTGCCTGCCGGCGCCGTCCGCGCCGACGCAGTCCTGGTGCTGGTCAACAGCATCTACTTCAAGGTACCGGGTGTGGGGGGGGGGGGGGGGGGGCACGCCACGCCGCCCACACCGAAGTTCATTACAAAAGGGACTTGGTCGGCTAAATGTTTTGAATGGTTCCACTGAACTTTGAATGTTTTCATGTGAAAAGCTGCATTTTCACGCACAGGCGGTCCAGGGGACATCAATTGCGCCCCCTCGGCCGATTGTCAGAGAGTTTTGCTTTTCGAGACAGCTGTTCACAGAGTTGGCGCCGACCATCGATTGCGCACATCTGGCTGATCGTCAACGGGGGCGGAGGGGGTCAAGTGCGCCACCCCCCCCCGCAGGATGGGCGGCCGCCCTCATGGCCCGTATCGTAAACCGCCACCGTTTTCACGCTAGCGTGCAGTCGGTTTTGTTTTTGAAAGAAGACCAAATGTGTCGCGCGGGGGCCGCCTCGTGAAGTGATCCCAACGTGACGACTCCATTTGGATTCGAGGATGAGGGTTTCGATCCAACGGGGACCCGACAACGACGACGTCTGACTCGATCCGTCGTTACGAAACCTACGAAGAGCACTAAGCTACGCTAATTTGACACTTGATCTAACCGCTCAGACTCGAACGAAGCTTCGAAGAAAGTCAGAGCGCAGCGATTGTCCAAGTGTGGTCCTTGCACCACTGCCGGTCCGTGAGCTCCCTCTAGTGGTGTACGAAAGAATCACTGAATGAAATAGAAATAGAATTGAACATATTCGAATAAGCTTTTAGCTAGTAAGTCTTTTTAAACTTTTTATTTGAATCCAGGACCATACCTTTTTTTTTTCATTTTCATGTACATTTAAATGTAAGGTTGCTTTTTTAAGCACAGCTCAATTTCATTTCATTGGGTTCGGGTTAGGGTCAGGTTTCGAGGCAGACGTTGTGCATGTAATGGAACGATTTGATTTCTTCCGTTGGTCGTCGCAGCCCTAAATTGAACGCTTGGGCCGGAATGTTGGCCATAATGGCGGTAGTAGGAGAGCTACGTTTCTGTTGTGTTTTGAGGAGCGCTGCCATAGACAATACGAAGACTGCGCCGGGACCCGATTCAAAAGAATCATCATCAATGCGACTGTAAATGTACACGAGCACACACACGAGCGCCAAGCGGCTCGTGTGTGTGAATACGTTTCTGTTGTGACTGAGCAATGGAGATGACGTCCAGTCCAGGACAGAAACACGTCGGCAAACGTAAATGACTCGAAAGTAACCCGGAAGGTTTTTTGGAACCGACGTCGGCGTATTTCCTTCCGTCCAAGTCTGCAAAGTGCACGCAAATCTGTCAAAATGAAACATTTGAGTTTGGTGTCAATTGCAATGAAAAGACATTTGCGAGGCTCGCGTCCTCGTGGGAAACTCACTGAAATGCAAAATCTCGCTAATCTCGCTCGGGTAGGAAAGGAAAGTTCCCGAGCGAAAAGCACAAGCCCCCGCAGGCCTTGAACGCACGTCAAGATGGCCGACAGAAAGTCGGCGACGAACGCTGACGTGCCGACGGCGCCCCCTCAGGGTCGGTGGCTGAACGAGTTCCACCGGGACGACGTGTACGCCGCCCGCTTCCACGTGGACGCGGGGCGTTCGTGTTCCGTGCGGATGATGTTCCAGGAGAACAAGTTCCGTTACGCCCGTCTGCCGGAGCGGCGCCTCCAGCTGTTGGAGATGGAGTACCGCGGGCGCGACGTCGCCCTCACCCTGCTGCTGCCCGACAGAGGCGACACGCTGGCGCGGGTACGAGCGCTGCAAAAACACAAATCTGATCTCATTCGAGTGAAAACATCTCACTGGAGTTGTCTGAAGACAGTTTGTACTTTTTTTCTCAATTTGCAGCAAGACAAAAATACTTGTTTGAAGATACAAGATCTTATTTTACGAATCTTATCAAGTCAATTCACACTAGTTCCTTTGGCAAATGTTTTTCACTTTAAGGGCAAAATGTTTTAAATAACAAAATCTGCCAATGGAACGACTGTGGACCTCCGAATACTCTGCTCGGCACCAGTGGATTCACCTCTTCACAGATTTTGTTCTATTCTTTTTTTTGTGGGGGGGGTAAACGCTTATTGGCAGGATATACCCATGTATTTTTATATACTATACTACACTACAACCCCAATTCCAATGAAGTTGGGACGTTGTGTTAAACATAAATCAAAACAGAATACAATGATTTGCAAAACACGTTCCACCAATATTTAATTGAATACACAACATAGACAAGATATTTAATGTTCAAACTGATTAACTTGATTGTTTTTAGCAAATAATCATTACCTTGGAATTTGATGGCTGCAACACGTTCCCAAAAAGCTGGGACAGGGTCGTGTTTACCGCTGTGTTACAAAACCTTTTCTTTGAACAACATACAATCAACGTTTGGGAACGGAGGACATTCATTGCTGAAGCTTTGTAGGTGGAATTCTTTTCCATTCTTGCCCGATGTACAAGCTTCAGCTGTTCAACAGTCCAGGGTCTCCGTTGTCGTATTTTACGCTTCATAATGCGCCGCACGTTTTCAATGGGAGACGGGTCTGGACTGCGGGCGGGCCAGTCTAGTACCCGCACTCTTTTACGACGAAGCCACGCTGTGGTAACACGTGCAGAATGTGGTTTGGCATCGTCTTGCTGAAATAAGCAGGGGCGTCCGTGAAAAAGACGTCGCTTGGATGGCAGCATATGTTTCTCCAAAACCTGTATGTACCTTTCAGCATGAATGGTGCCTTCACAGATGTGTAAGTTCCCCATGCCATTGGCACCAACGCAGCCCCATACCATCACAGATGCCGGCTT
The DNA here is from genome assembly GCF_024500275.1 of Phycodurus eques. NCBI lineage: Eukaryota > Metazoa > Chordata > Actinopteri > Syngnathiformes > Syngnathidae > Phycodurus > Phycodurus eques. Next base: position 30,972,897 of record NC_084532.1, read on the forward strand.
TTGAACTTTGCGTCCATAACAGTCCGGATGGTTCTTTTCCTCTTTGGCCCGGAGGACACGACGTCCACAATTTCCCCAAAACAATTTGAAATGTGGACTCGTCGGACCACAGAACACTTTTCCACTTTGCGTCGGTCCATCCTAGATGGGCTCGGGCCCAGAGAAGCCGGCGGCGTTTCTGGGTGGCTTAAAAAAAATAAATGGCTTTTGCTTCGCATAGTAGAGTTTCAAGTTGCACTTCCGGATGGAGCGCTGAACTGTATTTACTGACATTGGTTTTCCAAAGTGTTCCCGAGCCCACACGGCGATATCCTTTACACATCGATGTCGGTTTTTGATGCAGGGCCGCCTAAGGGATCGAAGGTCACGGGCATTCGATGTCGGTTTTCGGCCTTGCCGCTTACATGCAGAGATTTCTCCAGATTCAGAGACAATCAAGTTGATCAGTTTGAACATGAAATATCCAATTAAATATAGGTTGAACATGACTTGCGAATCATTGTATTCTGTTTTTCTTTATGTTTAACACAATGTCCCAACTTCATTGGAATTGGGGTTGTATAATGGACTTCAATTATTTGTGGATTTTTGCTCTTCGCAGCCGGGAATTGACGGATCTTGTAACTTAAAACAAGTCTTTTTGTCTTGCTGCAATTTTAGAAAAGTCAAAACTGTCTACAAATAAGTGCAGTAAGGATGGATTCACGAGGTAAAATTTGCGTGTTCGCTGCGCAAGTACACGCAGGTACATGTGCTGGTGCCTTTTAGCCCCGCCCCTGCCCCACATTGGTGATGTCACAGGTGGAGGCGGAGCTCGAGCTTCCCACGCTGAGCGCGTGGTTGGACAAGATGGCGGAGACGACCGTGTCGGTGCACCTTCCGCGATTCCGCCTGGAGGAGAGTCTTCGCCTCAAGGAGGCGCTCAACGCGCTCGGACTGCGCCGCGTCTTCAGCCCGCAAAACGCCAGCCTGCCAGGTGGGGGCGCCCGCGTACGCGCGTAGTATCGTGCGTGTACTAGCGTGTATGTCTGTACTAGTGTGTCGTAGTGTTTGTGCATGTACTAGTGAAGTAGTGCTGTGTGCGCGTGTAGTGGCAGTGCCAGCTTGATCGGCAGCATGCGCCAGACGCCCGGACGGCGCCCCCGTCATCGTCCGCCTCGTCACGCTTGCTAAGAACGGCGTCATTTTCGTTCTGTTCGATCAATAGCGGTAAAGACGCGGCCCGCCGGATGTCCTTTTGCAAATCAATTCATGTGACCGACAGGAGCATTTGGACGATTGGCAGTCAAAAGGTCTTTTGCAGCGGAACCTCGGGTTCGGAACTTCATCGGTTCCGTGACCCCGTTCGTAACCGGAGGTCATGTTTCCCATCGAAATGAACGGAAGGACGTTTTATTGACCTTATTTGGCTTTGGATTGGTCGTGCGGTTACAATTGAATACTGTGCAATACAGAAATAGAGCCCCGCGATTGGCCGGCGAGCGGTTCAGGGTGTACCCGCCTCTCGCCGCCGCGTTAGTCAGGCGGGATGGGCGCCGGCACGCTCGGGAAAACGGCTGGATGAATTTCTGATGTCACTGCGCAGCGTCTCAACCTTTTGCGGGACGGTAACGTTGACCGCGCGACAGCTCCCGCGACGCAGCGCAGCTTTGGCGTCGCGTCGCCGCGAGGACCCTGGTCTCTTCAAAGGTTTTGTTGAATTGTAAGCGGGTTGTCCCTAAACCGAGGTTCCGCTGCATTCTAAAGTCACCTTTTTCAAACCTTTCTGCTCGTGTGTGCGGACTACGTGTTGCGCCGTTGCGTTCAGGGCTCCTGGCGGACGGCGGCGAAGGCGTGTACGTCAGCGACGCCTTCCACAAGGCCTTCCTGGAGGTGCGTCACACATCTGCTCTCCGATTGGTGGCCTCGAAGGGGCGTGTCCTCTGACACGCGTGTGTGCGCGCGCGCGCAGGTGAACGAGCTCGGCAGCGAGGCGTCGGCGTCGTCCGCCGCGGTGGCGTCGGGAAGATCCATCAAGTTGGACGCCCAAGTCTTCGTGGCCGATCGGCCCTTCCTGCTCCTGATCCGCGAGACCGCGCTGAACGCCGTCCTCTTCGTGGGCCGCGTGGCGCGCCCCTGTCGACCCTGAGGCGCCCCCGGGCGGGCACGCTCTGTATTACTTCGAAACCAGAAGACAAACGCTTCACTCGTGTCTTTGAGCATCAACAGAAAGACGAAATTCACACTGTCGTCATCTTAACATGCTAGCGAGCTACTTTGATTTGAATATGCTAAATATTACGAAACCAGAAACTGAATCGTTTGTGCAATTTCTGCAGTCAGTTTGAAATAATCTCCTGTTTTTCAATAAAGGGATCAAATTAAAAATGTTACCCAATCGTTAGTTGCAGCACAACTGGAAAGACGACTCGTGTACATATAGACTAGTTCAGTACGAAGACTCGTCGGGTATGTAGGCTCGTGAAGGAGACGTATGAAGTCTAGTCAGAAAAAATGTGAGAAAGGTACAAAGGATTAGTAAGGTAAGAAGGGTCATCAAGTATGAACACTAACGCAATATAAACTAGGAGCCTCTGGATTTTTGAGGCCGATTCCGATATTTGGCAGAACCAAATTTGTTTTCCTTTTGGTCCTTCCAACAACAAAGATGTGAATTACAGGCACAACACTGGACTCTTTTACCAGACTTCGGCCTTTACTATGTCGCGCTGCAAGAGAGGAAAATCTGGCAATTTTTTTTTTTTTTATGTTATCATTTGTCTTATTTTGCAATGTGTTGAAAAAATGTTATTTGAAAAGACCTAATCATAGCCGATTAAGATGGCCGGCCAATCAATTGGGCCAGAGTATAAACTGATTATTAATATTGCTTAAAAAAAAAATGCTGCATTGAGGTTTTCAGTCAAATCTCTTTTATTTGTTGCACGTGAAAGAAGTTTGACACTTTGGCTCCGCCCTCAACAAACATTTTCACTTCCTGCTCGTTAAAATATCCATAAAGGATCAGTCGATCAAAAACATTTTTTTTTTTTTTTAAAGTTAAACCGAACGACCCGCAGGGGGCGGAGTCAAAAAACAGCGAAGGTCGGAGGTCGATCAGGTGAGGTACCGGACGAAAACTAGACCGAGACCGCACCGACTGGATTAGACCAGACTGGATCGGACCGGACCGAAAGGGATGAGAACAGACGAAGATGGACTAGAAAGGGCGAAGGTCGATCAGGTGAGATACCAGACAACAACTAGACCGAGACCGCTGAAAGGACTAGACTAGACCAGACTGGATCGGACCAGACCGAAAGGGATGAGAACAGGCCAAGATGGACTAGAAAGGGTTTGAGCCGACGAGAGCAGACCGGGGCACGTGAGCGGGCGTACGTGCGTGCGGAGACCTGGTCTGCGTGGTGCACCGGGATCTTTGACACGGACGTGTGAGGTAACGTGTCGGGAGGAGGCGAGCCTAGCGTGGCTCAGGTTGAGGTGTTGTGGTTTTGTACGAGTGAGGTTTGTTCGCTTTAGCGCTCTGCTACGTGCGCGAGTCCAGTCCCGCCCACCCGCCCGGTCCACTTGGCGGACTCTGGGGAGCCCAGAACCTGTCTTCGCATTCAAAAATAATAACAATAAAAAAGGTAACAATAACAAGTCTTCACTTGTTATAGCGAATCAAGACAAGTCCTAACCACTCCTAAAAGGGGAACTAAACCCAAAAAAGGTTTCACACAAGAATAAGTATGTGCGTGCCAGCATTGTTCAAAACACGCGACTTGGATGAATATTGCGTTTGTGGAATAAGAATGAAACGGGCTAATTGACGAACATCGTCCGCGGACCTCCAGTGATGGCCAAGCGCGAGGAGAGGGCCACCTGCTACTACAGCCCTCAATTGGACTGTGAGGCTCAGCAGTGACCCGCAAGATCAAGTCAGGATTTTTTGGGAGTTGGGTTCGCTTCATTCACGGAAGCTCGCTTTATGCAAAATGGATCGAACGGTCTCTGGGGGAACCGCAACTGTGGCGGCGTCAAAGCTCATTTTCGCCGCCGGCTGATAGCGTACTTCATTAGCGATTCTTTTGGCGTATTAAATTTAGCGATTGAACATGATTTGGGGATGGTGTCGCGTTGATGGCGACGGCAATATCGGGCGGGACTCCGACGAGGCCGCGACGGCGGCCGTCGAGCCGGTCGGGATTCCGTCCGACAACGGGTAGCTTGTCGTTGCGGACTATTCACGAACTCTCTATGGTTTTCTTCGTAAATAGAACTGCATAATAAGACAGAACTGACGCTTACGCTTCACATCAGCAAGAAGTTCTCAACTTATTTTTTAGAATAAATACGTCGTATCTTGAAGTCAACAGCAGCTGAAAAAGATGATGTGCGCATCCGAAATAGGACAGACAGTTCTGACATCTTGGGTTTAGTTCCCTTTTCAGTCCTAATGAATTTCAACGAGTCACGCTTAAGGAGTCAACTTGGAACCAGTTTTGAAAGTCCCAAAGTCTTTTTTTGTATCAAGTCTTTGAAGTGCTGAAGTTGCTCGGCGGCCATCTTTGCTTTGGTTGCCAGAAGGATGAAGCTAGGTAGCTCTGTTAGTATCGTATATTAGCTGTTAGCTGCTCAGCTAGCAATTTTTCAGCGAGAACTGAAGCAAGCTAGCTGTGCGCGTCCGGGGGCTCGCCAGCCAACTTGACGTAGCTTGCTAGCTAGCCAGCTACTGTTGGCAGATGTTAGCAAGGTGAGGACATTATTTGAGCAGTTTTCACTAGCACTGTTTCCTCACGATATTCCTGCCAAGAAGTGGAAGTGTCAGTGTGAAGATGACCGCTGGGCGCCCCCAGTGGTGACGAGAGGTAACTGAGCGTATCAGCTTACATGAGGTCAGCTTTGGTCCGTTGAGACCCGAACTCAACGACGGCGGTCATGCGATGTGCGATTAGCACGGATGCTAACGCAAATGCTAACAGAGGGGCCGGCTTTTCAGGCCTTTACGCTGGCTGGATTGTCGGGAGGCAGAAAGGAAGGACGCGATTCGCTGAATAAGACGGCGCGGCCATCGAGGCGAGCGCGGCCGTCTGCTTTTCCGTCGGTGGGGCCCCGCGACGGAGACGGACAACTCGCGGCTCCCGACGAGCGCCCCCGAGCGTCCCGACTGACGCAAAAGCGTGAATTGATCCGATTTCTATTTCTGTACTTTTTCTACCTTTTCAGCAAGACAAAAAGATTATTTTACTTATTTGTAGACTCGATTGATTTTTTCTAAGTGTAAAAAAAATGCTGAACATTTTGAAAAATGTCTTCCAAGAAGTACAGTAAAATGTTTCCACTAGAAATCCGATCAATTCACGCTTTTGAAGCGGTGCCGCCGGCCGTCCTGTGCGACGTCAGCTTTGCGCCAGTCTGGCCCTGCGGCGGAGCGGGACGCCCGGGGGCCCTCGCCCTCGCCCTCGCCCGTCGCCCTCGGGTTCCCACCGGGCGGCGTCGGCTTTGGGTCAGTCGGGCCCCGTGGTGGAGACGGACGCATGGGGGCCCTCCCCGTACGCGGCCCCGGCGCCCTCGGGGTCGTCCTGGCCCGGGGAGGCCCCCCTGGCGCTGAGCGAGGCGGTGGTGGTCTCGGGTGAGGCGCTTTGGGCGTGGTGCCCCGGGTGGTTCTTGCGCAAGTGCTGGTTGAGGATGGCTTGGAAGGGGAAGCTCTTGGCGCACAGGCGGCACGTGAAGGGTTTGTTGCCCGTGTGTTTGCGGATGTGGTACTCCAGCTGGTCCTTGCGCGTGTACTTCTTCCCGCACAGGCGGCACACGAACGGCGTGATGCCCATGTGCAGACGCATGTGGCGGTCCAGACTTCCTTTCTGGTTGAAGGACTTGCAGCAGTAGATGCAGGTCAGACGCGGGTTGTAGCGGAACCAGCGCTCGCCCACCGGGTCCCTGGCGTAATCCTCGTACGCCGCCGCCGCCGCCTCCTCACCCTGGCGCCCACACAAACACGGCGTCAGTCGGAAACCCCAACAATCATTCATCCATTTTTTGCTTTGAGTGGAAATGGAAATCGAGCGAACCCCGCCCGCATATTTGGGGTTCACGCCTCGCCGGGTCACCCGACTGCGGATTTTCGGCCGACCGATACTGCGATCAGGCCAAAAGCCTGATATAAAAGTATTGCTTTGGCGCTCTCTTACTACACAGTGAAGGGAGTAGTTTCTCTTCAAGGGACATTTATGACTTGAAAAGCACCTAAAAGTTGAAAAAATACTTCTCTATATGGATTTATTGCACTTTTACGGCAACATTTTCAACTGAACGGGCGCGTCCATATCGGCCGCCAAACCTGAAGTGACGTCAAATTGTCCGTTCCTCCTAGACAACGACGACAACGACAACAACGAGTCCAAACAAAGAATTCCAAACTGTATAGAGGAGCTGAACGATTTTAGGAATTTTTTTTATTGTTAATTTAATAATTTTAGGGGGTTTTTTTAGAGAGGAGAGGAGCAGCACAATGAATTAGTGTGTGGCTTGAAATCCCGTTTGACGCTACCCAGTGTATTGAAATATGCAATTAGAAGTACAATGTATTTTGAATGCTTTACATTGTACAGAAATATGATATACTACATGTGTTTAGAAGTACCATATAAAGGCCTTACAATCTTATTGGTGAGGTTGAACGTCACGACATTTTCCCTCAGGCGCGCTTTGATTTGCGAGCGAGGTCCCGCAAGGAATTCAACGCGTATCTCAAGGCGCCGTCGTGCAATGTCGCAATGAGCGGCGTCGTGTGACCTGGGAGTTGGCGTGTCGCAGGTCTTCGCTTCTGCTCGGAGATTCGCTTTTGGCTCTTTGATGGTCGGCGAGGACGACGACGCTGCCCGACGGGCTCCACCTGGCGGGCGACCGCACACACACGCACACACGAACACACGTCAAAACGCGAGCCCTACCGGTCGGGCACGAAGGCGTCGCTCACCTGTCGGCGTCGCCGTGGCCGCCGGAGGGCCGCGCCCCGCCGTAGCTCCCCGACGCGTCGCCGGCCACGCCCTCGTCGGCCGGCCCCGACTCGTTCCGGTCGGCGTCCGCCCCGATCCGCCGCTCCTCCCGCTCCGTCTTGACGGCGACCCCGTCGGCCCCCTCGTCCGCCTCGCCGGAGTTCTCCACGTACCACCGGCCGGCCCGGTCGACACGGAGGACCGGTTCTCGGGGGGCCGGTTCCGGGCCGCGCGGCTCCTCTCCCCGGCCGGACGCCTCGGCGCGGCGGGCCGGTCCGACGGGCGCCTCCAGGCCGCGGGGGCGCGGCGCCGCCTCCCGGTCCGGGTCGGCCAGGCTGATCTTGAGGTGGATCCCCTCCAGGATGCGCGTGCAGCGGTCGATGACTTCCTGCATCTGCAAGAAGCTGGCGGCCGTCAGGTAGCTGATGATGTCTCGCAGCTGCAGGCGCAGGCGGCCCGTGTAGCAGAATCCCAGGAGCTGCTCGAAGACGGACGCGTTGCGGATCACAGTCAGGGACACGGTGCTCATCTGGCTCAGGGACATGTGGTCCCGGAAGTAGGGCGAGCTGGCGGCCAGGACCACCTTGTGGGCCCGGAAACTCTGACCCTGAACGTGGACCACGATGTCGCACAGCCGCCCCTGGACCCGCAGCTGGTTCAGGTGGGACAGGACCGAATTACTGAAGTCCGGGACGTCCAGCTGGATGCTGCCCGAGCGCTCCATGACGCCGCCCGGAAGGCCCGAAACACGCAAACGTCGACTTCTAGCGCCCGAGGCGTTTCTACCAGGAGCGGGCGTCGATCGGGATCAGCGGCCGGCTCTTTCGCTCCCACGTGGCGCCCGCGACGGCTTACGTGGGAAGTGCGGGCGCATCGCTTCCCGTCTCGCGACAGGGGACCCGGAGAAAGGCGGCCACGTTGGGAACGGTCCGCTCGTTCCCTGCCCCCCGATCGCTTCACTGCGCGGTGACCCCCGACCCTTTTGTGGGGGACAGGGCCCGAAATCGAAGAGTAACCCTTAAAAGGATTTGCATTTGACGCCCAAAGATGGCGGCAAACGACTACTTCTGTCTTTTTTGAGGCACCAAGAAGCCTCAAAATGGCGCACGACACCTGTGCATAGGTGAGCTCCCAGTGAACGATTGAGCAATCGCCTCCCCCAAAAATCCACAAATAAGTGCCAATTTGTGAGGGTTCACTTCAGGGGATTTTTGTGCGCCGGGTTCATCGGTGAACTGAAAACCGGCTCGGGAAGACTACATCCGATGACGTCATGACAACGTACGGCTGGTTGTCGCTCGATTCGCTTGGAAGCCGTCAAATCTCGTTCGGAGGTCGGCGCGACGTTTTGCTTCTCCAGCGACCGTCCGTGGTTCGCCACTTCCCGGCATGCTTTTCGGGTAACAACGCGGGTCGGTCCAAAATCGAGGCTGGGATTCCCGAGACGATCCACAGCCTCCAGATGCTGTGTGACGTCACAGACGAGGTCTTCCCGTCAGGTCCACGAGCGTCACAGCTAACTTCCGATGCGGGCGTTCGTCAATCGACGGACGGACCGACGGACGGTCCTCACATCACCGGGCTGGGACGGTGGCTCGGTCCGGCTCGCGTTGGCATCAAGGCCGAACAAGAGACAATTCGCTCGGCCTCCGCTCCGCCTGCAGCCGCTGCGCCGCCGCCATTCGGGGTTCGGCGTTCAGGTTCGGTTCGGAGTCTGCGGGCCGCGACGGCTCGTCGTCATCCTGCTCGTGGAAGAAGGAAGAAAAGGAGGGCGCGAGGCATGCCGGGTAGCGTTGTTTCGTTCGCGAACGAAGTTCGTTTTTAGTGAACGAACTGTACCGAATCAGTTTATGAAATGATTCTTTCTTTTATCGGAAACGGAACTGCTGAAGCGTTCTGTCACTCACTTCTGAATCTTCGGCGAATGACCAATGAGCGGCCGTCGTGCAGGCGGGGGCGGGACGTCATTAACCGTACTGCCGCATGATTTGCCATTCGCCAACGTTGTCACTCACTTCGGCGAAGGACCAATGAGCAGCCAGCGTCAGGCAGCGCCGTGCAGGCGGGGGGGGGGGGGGGGGGGGGGGGGGGACGTACGTGATTCGTTCGGAATTGAAGAGTGATCCGCTAAGGAGCGATGTACTCGATGAGTGATTCGTTTGCGCAAGGAACGACATACTGCGCATTTAACGTACTCGTGAGTAATTTGAACCGGAAGTCTTGATGTCCTCGCGGGGACGAGCAGCCGTTTCTTCAAGCTAACGGCTAATGTTGAGTCAGTCAAGCACATGAGAACAAGCACAGATTTATAAGAAATGTTTTGACGTACACATACATACCATTCCCTCCGTATCTTTTTTTTTAATTTCAGAATATTCATAACAACAACACATTAAACTTCGACAGCGCTTCTCAAGACACTCGAAGGCGCGTTGCACTCATCAGATAACAATAACAGTAAAGTGAGTGAGCAGGAAGCCCGGCTGGCGGGTGCCGGCGCCAGCGACGCCGTCCGCCGCGGCGGAATGCGGAAAAGTCACGCCGACCGGCGAGAGCCTAGCAAGGCGTAAGGGGACGCGGAAGGATGGTCGCGAGCTGAGCTCGCTGCACGCGTGTTGACGAGTCACAACCGAAGCCGGGTGGTCGAGAGCTTGCTGAGAGAGAGATGGGTAGCCGGAGTGTATTAGTTTTTTAAAAATATATATATATATATATATAATCTCCCCACCTTTCTTAGTTTACAATACATGACAACTACAACGCATAGTCCTTCGGTGAATGTGTTGAGTGACCGTGAACCTCAGGGATGGATCATTAAATGAATGAGGAAGCGCTTGAATGATTGTGAAAAAGAACTGAACGATTCGGTGATCGAATCTTTTAATGAACCGATTCGAATGATTCAGTACACTCAAAGAACTGCCGTGTCCATCACGAATGCCGGGAGTTGGAGTTCGTGCGCCGGAAGCAAGCATCGCTCACTTGCGCCACGTCGCGGCGTGGATCCGGATCTCTTTTTTTTCATCCATCCATCTATTTTCTGTACCGCTTTATCCTCTCGCGGGTCGCGGGGGTGCTGGAGCCTATCCCAGCTATCTTCGGGCGAGAGGCGGGCTACACCCTCAACTGGTCACTAGCCAATCGCAGGGCACATAGAAACAAACAACTATTCGCGCACACACATTCACACCTACGGGCCACTTAAGAGTCTTCAATCAACCTATCATGCATGTTTTTTGGGACGTGGGAGGAAACCGGAGTGGCTGGAGAAAACCCCCGCAAACACGGGCAGAACATGCAAACTCCACACAGGCGAGGCCGGGATTAGAACCCCGGTCCTCAGAACTGTGAGACAGACGAGCCAACCAGACTGTAAATCTCCTGGTCAGGACAAGCAGCAAACACATAAAACAGGTTTGACGGTACAAGGTAGAACCATTCAAACAAACTCATAATACAACCCCAATTCCAATGAAGTTGGGACGTTGTGTTAAACATAAATAAAAAGAGAATACAATGATTTGCAAATCATGTTCCACCTATATTTAATTGAATACACTACAAAGACAAGATATTTCATGTTCAAACTGATCAACTTTATTGTTTTGAGCAAATAATCATGAACTTAGAATTTGATGGCTGCAACACGTTCCAAAAAAAGCTGGGACAGGTGGCAAAAAAGACATCCAACAGGTGTTTGGAACATCCCGCAGGTGAGCAGGCTCATTGGGAACAGGTGGCTGCCATGATTGCTTCCCTCAATTGCTCAGTCATTCACAAGCAAAGATGGGGCGAGGTTCACCTCTTTGTGAACAAGCGCGTGAGAAAATAGTCAAAACAGTTTAAGGACAATGTTCCTCAACGTACAATTGCGAGGAATTTAGGGATTTCATCATCAAAGGTCCATATCATCATCAAAAGGTTCAGAGAATCTGGGAAAATCACTGCATGTAAGCGGCAAGACGGAAAACCAACATCGAATGCCCGTGACCTTCGATCCCTCAGGCGGCACTGCATCAAAAACCGACATCGATGTGTAAAGGATATCAGGAACACTTCAGAAAGCCAATGTCAGTGAATACAGTTCGGCGCTACATCCGTAAGTGCAACTTGAAACTCTACTATGCAAAGCAAAAGCCATTTATCAACAACACACAGAAACGCCGCCGGCTTCTCTGGGCCCGAACTCATCTGTGATGGTATGGGGCTGCGTTCGTGCCAATGGCATGGGTAACTTACACATCTGTGAAGGCACCATTCATGCTGAAAGGTACATACAGGTTTTGGAGAAACATATGCTGCCATCCAAGCGACGTCTTTTTCACGGACGCCCCTGCTTATTTCAGCAAGACGATGCCAAACCACATTCTGCACGTGTTACAACAGCCTTGCTTCGTAGTAAAAGAGTGCGGATACGAGACTGGCCCGTCTGCAGTCCAGACTCGTCTCCCATTGAGCGTAAAATACGACAACGGAGACCCCGGACTGTTGAACAGCTGAAGCTTGTACATCGAGCAAGAATGGGAAAGAATTCCACCGACAAAGCTTCAACAATTAATGTCCTCCGTTCCCAAACGTTGATTGAATGTTGTTCAAAGAAAAGGTTTTGTAACACAGCGGTAAACACGACCCTGTCCCAGCTTTTTGGGAACGTGTTGCAGCCATCAAATTCCGAGTTCATGATGATTTGCTAAAAACAACAAAGTTTATTAGTTTGAACATGAAATATCTTGTCTTTGTAGTGTAGTCAATTAAATATAGGTGGAACGTGATTTGCAAATCATTGTATTCTGTTTTTATTTATGTTTAACACAACGTCCAGACTTCATCGGAATTGGGGTTGTACAACAATCAGCATTAACATCCAAACGCTTTCAAAGCAAATGAATAGAAACGTGGACAGCCTGATGTTTCGCCGTCCGAGTTGCTTCAAATTAAAAGTGCTCAATGAGACCAGATTGCTGAACATGAGTCCATGAGGAAGGGTTCGCAGAAAGTTTCCCCAGCTAAGTGCGGATCTTACATACTCTTAAAAGCAGGACGGTCTGGGACCGGGTTCCGCAACTGGCAGGTGGAGTTCCGCAGGTCTGCGAGACGGCTTTAAGGAAGAAAACGGTCCGACAAGTCCCGACATCCGACGTGTGCTTCAAGGACGCAATGATCTGCGCGTGTTTGACTTGACGTCCGTCCGGACGGACCGATCCGAGTTCGAGTCGACTTCCGGCGAAAGAAGACAGGTCCCGACTGGTAGACGAACGCGCATTTGCGCTCACGTCTTCAATGACGCTAACGTGCTAACGGGTTTCTGGAATGTGGGAGGAGCCGCTTCAAAACTCGAACGTGGAGAGAGTCGTCCTTGCCAGTAGCGGGCGTTACGCTGCCGCGGATCGGGGCAAGACGGGCGATCATCAGTAATTGCGTTCGAGCGCTCGGCCCGGCAATCAATCCGCCGGCGACGGGTCACGCGTGTCGTCGATCTGCGCGGCGCTCTCCCTCACGTGAACTTTGACCTCTGCCCCGCCGGCGCCGGTAAAAGTCGCGCGGAGGTCTCGGAAGTCCGCCGGGAGGGAACGGGACCGCGAGGACGTCGCACGAGACGCGTCTGCAAAGGAACAAAAGTCCAGTTGGTTCGCACGTGCCCAAATCTGCACACCCGACAGACCGTGAAGGAGTTAGTTTGATGCGGAAAAGACGTCTCATACACAAGGGCACCAATGTGCTTCACATGGTTCAAAGCGCTTCAAAATAAAGACAAATATAAGAGAGAGCTTCAAAGCATTTGAAGACAAAGAGAAACAAATAAAAACACGTACAGTGCAAGAAAGGTGACTTCAAAGTGGAACGGCTCTCGAATCCGAAGTATGCGCAAAGAGAAGAGGTTCGAACCTGCACTTGCGGCTGACTCGACTTCTGTTGACAATGTTTTCCTTTTGCGTGCGGCATAGAAACCAGAAGCTAAGACACGTTGGACTTTTGTGCCTAACTTTCAGCAAGACAAAAAGACGCAAGATCTTATTTTAAGAATCTCATCAAGTCCGTTCACACGAGTCCCATTGGCAGACTTCTTTGACTTCAAACGGGACATTTTGGCCCTCGAAGCAATGAAAAAGGTTTGCGGTGGCCTCGCCCGGGCGGACCGGGCAGCGGCTGACTCGCCTGTCGATCAAAGGCAAAGCTCATCCCGTTGACACTGCGCTGCAACAATATTTGCCTTGCTTCGAGTCCCGAGTCACACACTTTAAAGAAGACTTCTCCCTTACAAAAGTCCTTTCATTGTTTTTACACAATGGTCACGCATTTCAAGCCCATTTTCAAGAAATGGGGAGTCGAAGTTTTCAACGAAACATCTACCTGAAACAAGTGGAAATTCTCCTTTTTTTTGTACGCGATGAGTCTTATTTGAATTCGTTTTGACTCGAAAGAAGAGCGAATCTTGGTAAGATTAGAGTTTTTGCAGTGCAGTGTGGCTTGTTGCTTTTGTTGTTGACATTGTTAAAGACGCACACAAGCACAAATGGGAAAGTTTGTCAAAAACGCAAACGGTCTCAAAGGTGACCAGGATGAGATCCTTCAGGCAGGCGGTTTTTCATGACGAGCTCTTCTCGGGGCTCCGGATGAGTTCTGACGGAAACATGCCAACATGAGCCTGAAAACGGGAACCTGAACGACTTCCGCTTGACGTCTGACGTCATCGAAACAACAACTGGAGTCACTTAACTCGAGTTCATCGTGTGACCGTTAGGGGGCAGCAAACATTGAAATTGCCCTTTCCTCCGCCCGCATCCATGTCACTGAGGTCCACATACGGTAATTCTGGTCTGCATACGACTGGTTTTCCTAATCCTAGGTAATGCTGGTCCACACAGTCCACGTAGCGGTTTAGTACGCAGAGCACCGCCGACCCGGTCAACACGAAGGTCAGACAATGTGATGACAAGAGAGTTGTTTTTGTGTTTTTATTAAGCGCTAACGAGGCCACATATTACAAGGACGATCGATCGACACATCCGCGGAGATGACGGCAGGTTACCGTGGCAACAGTCACAGGACGTCGACGAGTTGAACGCAGTTAACAAAAACAACTTGAGTGACTTCAATGTTTTTTTACGCGTTCAAAAGCGGAACTTTTAGTTGAACCTTTTCCAAATTTCAGACAAACTTACAGACTGGAGGTCAGATTTGGAAAAATGCATCACATTTGAGAGTCGGGCAGCATGGCACATGGCCCATCGCAAGCGGCGGCTTCACAAGGAGGAAGTGACGTGGAAAAACATTTTTCTAATCATGAACATTTCCAAAAGCAACAGTTATTTAATGACACATTTTCTCCCCGTAATGTAATGGATTACAGTGACGTACATGTTCTAATTATCTCGTTACATGTAATTAGTAACTAGCCAACAGCGCCTGCAGGGTCACGCGCCAAATTCACGCGCAGCGGGCCCGATGGACGGACAGGCTGAGGGAGGAGGGGGCGGCGGTAGCGGGGCTGGAAGTCAAACGACTTTCAGAGGCGGGGCGAAGGTCAGTCTGTGTCCGCGTGGCGGCAGGTGCGGCGGGTTGGCTGCGGGTGGAGACGGCATTCGCGTGACATGAAATGGCGCCTCGCTGCTCCCTTCTAGGACGGCGCGGCGGGGCGGGTGGATCGCAAAGGGAGGTGCCGTTCCCCACGTGTGAACCGGCCCCAGTGTGGGGGTGTCGTTCGAGGGCGGAAGCCACGTACCCCGCACGAGAGCTCTCAGGACGACGGGGTGCGTGTCAAGCAAGAGCGGAGGCGCCGTCCTCCTCACGCCACCCGACCCCGGCCGCCGCCCTTTCAGGACGACGAAGGGCCCGCCTCGGCCGCCCCGGCCGCCGGGGGTGACGCCCGCGCCTCCTCCCTGTCGGGGCGCGAGGAGTTCTCCGACCTGCTGCGGCTGAACTCGGCGGCTGCGCGGAGACGGGCGGATCCGCACAGCAGCGTCTCCAGGAAGGCGCGACGCATCTCGTTGCTGGTCAGCGTGTAGATGAGCGGGTTGGTGGCCGAGTTGAGGACGGCCAGGGCCAGGAACCACTCGGCTCGGTAGAGGACGGCGCACCCGTGCGTGCGGCAGGCGGCGTCCAGCAGCAGCAGGACGAAGAGCGGCGCCCAGCAAGCGATGAAGCAGCTCAGCACCACCACCACGGTCCGCAGCAGCGCCATGGAGCGCTCGCAGCTCCTCCCGCCGTTGGGCGCCTTGCGGAACACCAGGCGCCGGCTGCGGGCGCGCACCAGGGTGTAGATACGGGCGTACAGCGCCACGATGGCCATCAGGATGACGCTGAAGACGGTGGTGCAGAACAGGATGTACGTCTTGTGGTAGAGCGGCAGCACGGTGGAGCAGCGGTTCAGCCGGCCGATGCAGTTCCAGCCCATGAGGGGCAGGCCGCCCAGGAGGGCCGCCACCATCCACACGGCGCTGATGAGAGGGAAGACGCGGCTGGCTCGCCCCCCGTCGTGAACTTTCATCTTCAACATGGTGAGGTGGCGCTCGACGGCGATGGCCAGCAGGCTGAACACGGACGCCGCCAGGGCCACGAACATGGAGCCCTCGCGCAGGAACCACTGGGTGGGCGTCAGCTTGTACGTGATGGCGCCCGACAGCAGGATGTTGGCGGCGTACACCACGCCTGCCAGGAGGTCCGACAGCGCCAGGTTGCCCAGGAAGTAGAACATGGGCTTGTGGAACTTCTTGGTCCTCCAGATGGTGGCCAAGACCAACAGGTTCTCCAGGACGATCAGGCAGCAGACCGCCAGGAAGACCGCCGAGTCGGCCTTCAGGCCAGACGCCCCGTCTCGCTTGCGGAACTTGCCCGTGTGGTTGTAGTGCCTGGCGATCAGGTCCGAGTGGGCGGGGTCGGCCATGGCCCTCCCACCTGAAGCGACGGCGCCGGCTCGCTTTCACTGCATCACGACGCCATCGGCGAAAAAGAGAAGAGCCGGAGCGGCTCTCGTTGGTCCGTCGCGATGTTTTGAACTTGACGGCACATTCAAGGAAAGATTTGAGGAAATTAGTGAGTCGCCATCAAAGTTTGCCGTTTTGACAAAATACAAAATAAGACCCAAATAAAGCGGACCCCGCAAATTTGCCACTCGGCACCCGATTTTTTGAGGACCCTCTCCCAAAAATGCTTACCGGTGGTTCGTCCTCGCTTATTCAAAAATGTTTGGGTTTCAAAAGTAAGGACTTCAATGGAATTATAATGGCCTTGAACTATTTGCGTCTTTTCGCTATTCGCGGTCAGGCCGTTCCTGTCCCCGCTGTCAAAAAGCCAACGGACAAAAGTTTCGAGTCCGCGCGGGAATCATTTAGCGGGAAGGTCGGGTCGGCGCATGATCGGCATTCTACGAGACGCCCGTTTTGGGGTGTTTTTTTCGACACCGAAATGGACGACTTGGCGCCAGAAGCGACGAGGCGACAAGTCGAGCATCGTGACGTCACACGGGAAAGCTTGAAAAGTGCGTCATTAAAATCACGAGAAACATTTCTTTTACCTTTCACTTGGCGCTCCAGAGAAAACAGGCAGCAGCCTCGCCGCTCGGCACACGCGCACGCACTGAGGAGGAGGAGGAGGAGGAGGAAGAGGAGGGGAGCCTCAACCTTCTTTCTTGTTCTTTGGAGCTTATTTCATTGACATTCACATAAAAGACAAAATTCAATTGAAGCTTTCATGAAGGGAGGAAATGAAATGACGTGTGGCGCACGTGCTTACGTTTCTTGTCGTTAATATGAGTGACGCGTAGCGCGATGACGCTACTTTTCTGCACGTTTGGGCTTTTGAAGTCACAAACAAACAAAAAATGAGTTTGACAGCCCTGCGCTAGCATGCAAGCTAACCTCTACGCTCGGTTTGCTTCTGATAGACGGGACATGTGCCGGGGGTTCGGGGGTTCGGGGGTTCGGGGCTTCGGGGGGCGCGTCGTGGCTAACAAAAGGCTCTTTCCTGAGTCCACATAGCTGAGCGTCACCGTGGCAACCAGTGAAGCGGATTAAACCGAATCAAGTTCACTGTCGGGAATGAAGGCCGCACAGGTCCTCGTGGTTCTGGTCTAGGGTCCGGCGATGGCTGTGATTTGGGTTGTAGTTCTGGTTCTTTTGCATTCCATGAAAAGGACACAAAAAGAGAAAAGCTTTGCGTGTGTGTGTGCGCGAGGGTGGGTGGAGTCATGCTGGTTGCCATGGAGACCCACTTGAGCGACATGCTGACTGCGTGGGGGGCGTGGCCCCATTACAGGTAGGTGACATGACTCTTGACAAGCTTGTTTTCAGTCTTTGAGGTTCGAAGAGTCGCCGGTCAGATCAGCGACGCTGGAGTAACTTTCATTTTATTTATTGTCAAGTTCTGTTCCAACATTCCCGCTTGGGAGCAGAGCGGTCCGGTCTGGTCCGCCACTGAGGGGGGGGGTCTCCTCCTTGCATTCAAGCGTGCTCATTAGAATGCACAGCGCCTCAATGGACCCCCTTAATGGACCCCCTTTGTCACCACTGTGTGGGAGCTTCGAAGAGGGACGGGGACGGGGGCTCCCCCCACGCTCCCCGACCCCTCCCCCATCGCCCTCCGATGCCTCGTTCATCGTCGATACTCGCAGGTGTCCTCGACCGCCGGGCCGCGGACCGCTACCGGAGACTGGCGCAAAAAGATTCGATTGGCCGTCATTTGGAAATTTAGGATCAGGTGCCCACAAGACAGCGAAATAGTTTCAAAAAACAAAAGAACTGAAGAGACAATATCAGTAGTCTTTCTTCCAGTACGGGTTATAAAATATATTTCTATGCTGCTGCTTACAGGACACACACACGCACGCACGCACGCGTTTTTGTTTGTTAAAACTGACCACACTACGTTATGAACACACACACACATCACAGACGTACTGATAACATCCAGGCTGCGAACAGGCAAGAACCAGTTTGATAAGGAGCCGCTAAGGAACAAGAACTGTTATCCGAAAAGGAGGCTCACTGGGCTTTCGGATCCCACGAGAGAAGGAAGAGAGAACAGCGCGCCGTTTGCTCCGACCTGACCATAGCCTTGTACATTTGTCATCTTGATTTTGTTGGATGAAATACTCAAAGACAAGTCCAGTGTGTTAAGATTCTTATTTGGGGACGAGTTCACCAACCAAACATGAAAAGAACCATGATGCAAGAAGGGATTTTTCCTTGTAGGCAAATCCTGGGCCTCGCTGAGAATTCCTTACAGGGTTCAGCGCTCTGCTCGCGGAACCGGAATGTGCATGCGGCCGCCGCACGCTCACAAGAACGAGGCGGCGAAGCCTCAAATCGGCCCAAAAAAGTCAATCGAGTGCTTCCATTTCCATCATCCTTCCTTGTGAAGTGAGGATTTTCTGCAATGTTCGCCACCAAAACAAAATGACGGCGTAGTCTCGACAAGTAGGGTCTGGTCTGCACATAAGGATATTTCCAATTTTGAAAGATTGTTTATCTGGTACAGACTCCACACATGAAGAACAGGAATCAGACATTTAACAGTTACGCTCATATTTTATGTGGCGCGCTCCGCTAATCTCAGCACAGAACACACATAAAGATTCTGTGGCGCCACCGATCTCCAAGATGGAATCTCGCGTGATCACATGTGAGCTACAAAAACCAACAAGAAACACAAGCGGATCTGTTGCGCTGATGTTTGCCGACTATTTACGAAGGGAGCGGGGGCGGCGTTGTTTTTGAATGGTGATCTTTTTTTCCTTTGGTGGCCACAGCGCATCATCCTTTTTCATGATTTGGTTTTTTCATCCTGCTCGGCTGTTAGGTCAAGCAGAACGGAAGATCTGTGTCCCTTTTATGGCGTAACAGTTTTACTGTGTGACAGTGGATTTTTTTAAGTTGCCACTGTGGTTGATTTGTATTCTGATGGATATTGACCGAGAATTACAATGATCCTTTTCCACGTCAGCCTATCTCCTGCATTCTCTTCGGTCTTCCTCTCGCTCTCTTGCCTGGCAGCTCCATCCTCATCACCCTTCTACCAATATACTCACTCTTCTCTCCTCTGGACGTGTCCGAACCATCCAAGTCCGCTCTCTCCAACTTTGTCTCCAAAACATCTAATCTGTCCCCCTGATGAGCTCATTTCGAATCCTATCCAACTTGCTTCATCTTCATTTAACCTGCTTCCTGTTGTCTCTTCAGTGCCACTGTCTCTAATCCGTCCATCATGGCTGGCCTTACCAGTGTCTTCTAAACGTTACCCTTCATCCTAGCAGAGACTCTTCTGTCACATAACATCAGTCCTATTCTAACATACTTCTCTGCCACTCCAGACGTCCGCATGCAGTACCACAGTTCCTCTCTGGGTACTCTGTGATTGGATTTCTCTCGATCTACAAAGACACCATGTGGCTCCTTCTGACCTTCTCTGTACTTTTCCATCAAGATCCTCAAGGCAAATAATGCATCTGCGGTACTCTTTGTAGGCATGAAACCATACTGTTGCTCGCAAATACTCACTTCTGTCCCGAGTCTCGCCTCCACGACTCTTTCCCATAACGTCATTGTGTGGCTCCTCCACTTTATTCCTCTCTAGTTCCCACAGCTCTGCACATCACCCTTGTCCTTAAAAATGGGCCCCGGCACACTTTTCCTGCATTCCTCAGGCATCTTCTCACCCGCTAGAATTCTGTTGAACAAGCTGGTCAAAAACTCCACAGCCACCTCTCCGAGATGCTTCCATACCTCCACAGGAATGTCATCAGGACCCACTGCCTTTCCATTTTTCATCCTCTTTAATGCCTTTCTAACTTCCCCCTTACTAATCATAGCCACTTCCGGGTCCACCACACTTGCCTCTTCTGCTCTCCCTTCTCTCTCATTTTCCTCATTCATCAACTCCTCAAATTATTCTTTCCATCTATCCAGCACACTACTGGCACCAGACAACACATTTCCAGCTCTATCCTTAATCACCCTAACCTGCTGCATATCCTTCCCATCTCTATCCCTCTGTCTGGCCAGCCTGTAGAGATCCTTTTCTCCTTCTTTAGTGTCCAACCTGGCATACATGTCATCACATCTCTTGTTTGGCCTTTGCCACCTGTCCCTTCGCCCTCCGTCGCATCTCCACGTATTCCTTTCTCCTCTCCTCAGTCCTCTCAGTGTCCCACTTCTTCTTAGCTAACCTCTTTCCTTGTATGAGTTCCTATACTTTGAGCTTCCACCAAGTCTCCTTCTCCCCTTTCCTACCAGAAGATACACCAAATACTCTCCTGCCTGCCTCTCTGAGGACCTCGGCTGCAGTGGTCCAGTCTTCTGGAAGCTCCTCCTGTCCACCGACAGCCTGTCGCACCTCTTCTCAAAAGCCGCACAACACTCTTCCTTTCTCCACTTCCACCACATGGTTCTCTGCTCTGCCTTTGTCTTCTTCATCTTCCTCCCCACACCAGAGTCATCTTATTTGCTGTCTAGCCACACTCTCCCCCACCACTACCTTCCAGTCAGTAACCTCCTTCAGATGACAACGTCTGCACAAGATCTAATCCACCTGCGTGCTTCTACCTACGCTCTTGTAGGTCAGCCTATGTTCCTGCCTCTTCTGGAAAAAAAAAGTGTTCACTACAGCCATTTGCAATCCTTGTTGCAAAGTCTACCACCATCTGTCCCTCCAAGTTCCTTTCCTGGATGCCGTACTTACCCGTCACTTCTTCATCACCCCTGTTTCCTTCAACAACATGTCCATTCCAATCTGCACCAATCACGACTCTCTCTCTGTCTGGGATGCTCAGAACTACTTTGTCTAGCTCCTTCCAAAATTTCTCTTTCACATCCACAACCTGTGGGGCATAGCCACTAATCACATCATACATAACACCCTCAATTTCAACTTTCAGCCTCATCACTTGATCGGATCCTCTTTTCACCTCCAAGACATTCTTAGCCAACTCTTCTTTTAAAATAACCCCGACTTCATTTCTCTTCCCATCTACACCATGGTCAAATAATTTCAACCCTGCCCCTAAACTTATCGCCTCACTTCCTTTCCACCTGCTCTCCTGGACACACAATACATCAACCTTTCTCCTCATCATCATGTCAACCAACTCCCGAGATTTTCCTGTCATCGTCCCAACATTCAAAGTCCCCACATTCAGTTCGAGGCTCTGTGCTTTCCTCTTCTCTTTCTGCCTAAGAAGCCCCTTTCCACCTCTCCTTTCGTCTTCGACCCGACCGATCCGGTATGGAATTCTTTGGTTGAACGCTCATATTTGTTTGGCAAAGTTTTAAGCCGGCCGGATGCCCTTCCTGACGCAAGCCTCTGCATTTATGCGGGCTTGGGACCGGCCTCCAGTTCGTACTGGCTTGCGCCCCCCGTAGGACTGCATTTGTGTTTTTGAATCGTGATAACAATACAAAATGAAAAGACTCGCTTAGGAAAATACTTCTCGGCGTCTGGGGAAGCCGCGTTGACGAGGAGGAGACGTGTGTTTCGATTTGCGGATGCTTCCTTGTTCGTCAGGCGTGACGCTTGTTGATCGGCTACGTTCGTTTTCACATCGCAATTCACCGAGTCGGGACTCGGGACGAGTCGTCTTTCCGCACACTCGTGTACATTTGTGTGTGGCCGAGCCATTTGAGACCCGATTGTGGGGAGAAATCCGCTTTTAACACATCTCAGACCAAACGATCGACGGAAGCTCATCTGGCGGTCTTTTGACATCAGGAACGGGCAACATCGGGACAAAAGCAGCCCGGTTATCTTGACGTGTGCCCGTCTCCCCGGACGGGATCGGGTGGTTCTTTGAAAAGAGACAAATGTGAGTGCGGGCGGGTGCAGGCCTCCCACTCACGACAACGGCGACATAGACACAATTCTGAATGAATTATTTGAATCTTTTGTTTTTGGATTTATTTTGAAGGCCGCCGGTCCAAACACGCCCGAACTCGGAACGGGTCCGATCATCTTCAAACGCGGCACCGGTCGGCATCTTTGTGATGCTAACATTAGAGGCTAGCTAGCCCTTGTCATTATTTCCAACGAGGCGACGCTCGCTGCTAGCTCCCTTGGCACGTGTCCTCATTCGGGCCACACGTCGCTGGAGTCTAACCCGCCCGACTTTGGGCAGGGTGCACCTTAGACCGGTCACCAGTTGACGTGTCAGGGCGCACGTAAACAGCGGAGCGGTCGCCTGATTCCCATTCACATTCACATGAGTTTCTTGGTCTTCACCTGCAAGCTAACACGCTACTAACATGTTTTTGGTATGAAGCCCCAAACTGCACACGGGCAGACGTGCTCACCAGTCGGACATCACGCTGCCCAAATGTCGATGAGTCATTTGGAAATTCGCAAATGTTCAATTTCAGGTCAGCTGTTCACTCGTTGGCGTCGGAAGACAAAAAGTTCAAGTTGGCTTCTTTTCAAACCGCACGAATCAACCCCCAAAACACAAACAGCACTCCTCCACTGGTTCCCACTTCAAGTGCGTGTGTGTGTGCGTGTGCGCGCCAATCATGTGGTGCACAACAAATGGCGGGCAAGGGGAGAGAGAATTTTTCCCACCCCTTCACTTCATTCAGAGCCTCCGTGCTTTGGCCGGCCTTCACCATGGCAACGGCGATGGGACAGCGGCCATGTTCTGGCGAAGGCCACGCCTCCTCCTCCTGGCCCACTAAAGCAAAACAAGTTTTTTTTCTATTGTTTTTTTTATGATACAATCAAAAGGCACATCCTACATTCCACCTAAAGCAAACGACGTGTGTCCACTTCACGTTTCTTGCCAAATGTATTTTGTTTTCATTTCAATTGATCATCTCAAATTTTTCTTCATTTTTGACAGATAATACAAGCATTTTTTTTCACTAAAACCCTGAACATAAATTGAACAATAGTTGCACACCGGATGCACTTTTTGCTGACACTATTTTCCATGACTTTTGATTTCATATCCATTTTGTTGCTAAAAATGTATATAATAACCATCAAATGCAGGGGCCATTGTTTTCTGTCCTAAAAATTGAATTCTACGGCCCCTAAGGTAAGCCATAACTAGCAACATTGTCAATTGCCAACTTCTAATTTGGGTGTCTTCGTCATCCATCGTGACGTCAAAGTATCTTGTAGCTAACGCTGTTGCCATGGTTACACCGAAGCAAAGGTTACCATTGTACTTCTTCAATTTTACGATTCCTGTATTTCAAATAATAGATACATTTTAAAACCTATTTCTTTATCCTTTCACAGTAATTGTTTCGAACAGAACGTGTAACCGGAAATGTGTTGATCCATCTTCTCGAAACAGAACGACGCATCGTGTTAGCAACATTAGTACGTTAAACACTGAATAATTACACACACACACACACACACACACGCACACACACACACACACACACACACACACAGACACAGACACACACACACACACACACACACACACACACACACACACACACACACACACACACACACACACACACACACACTTAGAGCGGCACGTTGGACGACCGGTTAGAGCGTCAGCCTCACAGTTCTGAGGACCCGGGTTCAATCCCCGGCCCCGCCTGTGTGGAGTTTGCGTGTTCTCCCCGTGCCTGCGTGGGTTTTCTCCGGGCACTCCGCTTTCCTCCCACATCTCAAAATAATGCATTAATTGGAGACTCTAAATTGCCCGTAGGTGTGAATGTGAGTGCGAATGGTTGTCTGTTTGTATGTGCCCTGCGATTGGCTGGCAACCGGTTCAGGGCGTACCCCGCCTCCTGCCCGATGACAGCTGGGATAGGCTCCGGCGCGCCCGCGACCCGCGTGAGGAGAAGCGCCTCAGAATATGGATGGATGGACAACGTCCCAACTTCATTGGAATTGGGGTTGTATATGTGTATATATATATATATATGCATATAAATATGCATATATAGATGCACACACACACACACACACACACACACACAGTGGGTATTCAGACCACCTTAAATCTTTCACTTTGTTATAGTGCAGCCACTTGCTAAATTTGCATTTTTCATTTTTTTACCACATTAATGTACACACACCACCCTATATTGACAGAAAAAAACAGAATTGTTGAATTTTTTGCAGATTTCTTGAAAAAGAAACCTTGAAATATCACACAGCCATAAGTATTCAGACCCTTTGCTCAGTATTTCGGAGACGCACCCTTTTGAGCTAATACTGCCACGAGTCTTTTTGGGAATGATGCAACAGGTTTTTCACACCTGGATTTGGCAATCCTCTGCCATTCCTCCTTGCAGATTCTCTCCAGTTCTGTCAGGTTGGATTGGTGGACATCCATTTTCAGGTCTCTCCAGAGATGCTCAATTGGGTTTAAGTCAGGGCTTTGGCTGGGCCATTCAAGAACAGTCACGGAGTTGTTCTGAAGCCACTCCTTCGTTATTTTAGCTGTGCGCTTAGGGGCATTGTCTTTTTGGAAGGTGAACCTTGGGCCCAGTCCGAGGTCCTGAGCACTCTGGAGAAGGTTTTCGTCCAGGATATCCCCGTACTTGGCCGCATTCATCTTTCCTTCGATTGCAACCGGTCTCCCTGTCCCTGCAGCTGAAAAACACCCCCACGGCAGGATGCCGCCACCACAGTGCTTCGCTGTTGGGACTGTGTTGGACAGGTGATGAGCAGTGCCTGCTTTTCTCCACACGTGCCGCTTAGAATTAAGGCCAACAATTTCTACATTGTTCTCATCAGACCAGAGAATCTTATTTCTCACCATCTTGGAGTCCTTCAGGTGTTTTTTTAGCAAACTCCATGCGGGCTTTCATGTTCTCTTGCACTGAGGAGAGGCTTCCGTCGGGCCACTCCGCCATAAAGGGCTGCAGCGATGGTTGATGTTGGATTTATCTCACCAAACATTATAATGAATAAACACAAAAGGAATGAAGACGTTGGTCATTTTACTCATGAGGAGGGCGCATGGGAGATTGTTCAGGTGACAGCCTCTCAACACGCTCTAAACAATCTCCCCCGTCGCTCCTACATTGATTTGAAAATAGGAGGGTTCTACAAGACATCACGTTCTAAGCATTAAGACACAACACAAAACATAGGACCGGACGACACCCGTCCCGTCCCCGACCACATCCGATCACGTCCTTGGTCAAGGCGCCCTTCCATCAAATGTTGCTGAGTCATCTTCTTGAAGGCGAGACATCTTTCTATCTAAATATTGTCCATAATACCAATGCAAGCTACTAATGCAAAATACTAATGCAAGCTAAGCAAATAAATGATAACTACTAAAATATATCTAACAGTTGACTTTCTAGAACTTTCTCCCATCTCCCGACTGCATCTCTGGAGCTCAGCCACAGTGATCTTTGGGTTCTTCTTGACCTCTCTCACCAAGGCTCTTCTCCCCCGATCGCTCAGTTTGGCCGGACGGGCGGTTCTAGGAAGGGTTCTGGTCGTCCCAAAGGTCTTCCATTAAAGGATGATGGAGGCCACTGTGTTCTTAGGAACCTTAAGCGCAACAGAAATTTTTTTGTAACCTTGGTCAGATCTGTGCCTTGCCACAATTCTGTCTCTGAGCTCTTCAGGCAGTTCCTTTGACCTCATGATTCTCATTTGCTCTGACATGCACTGTGCGCTGTAAGGTCTTCTACAGACAGGGGTGTGGCTTTCCTAATCAAGTCCAATCAGTATCATCAAACACAGCTGGACTCCAATGAAGGTGGAGAACCATCTCAAGGATGATCAGAAGAAATAGAAATAGCACCCGAGTTCAATATATGAGTGTCACAGCAAAGGGTCTGAATACTTTTCAACAATTCCATTTTTTTCTGTCAATATGGGTTGCTGTGTGTACATGAATATGGAAAAAATGAACTTAAATGATTTTAGCAAATGGCTAAAATTTCTGTACTCACTGTATGTATATAGTGCGTTGAAAAAGTATTGGCCCGCTTCTCAAATTCTTAGATTTTTGCATAGTTTCCACGAACAGGATGTGAGACGCATCTTCAAACAACAAAAGATTAACAAAGCGGGAGGCCCAGACCATGTGTCCCCATCCTGCCTCAAAGTCTGCGTGGACCAGCTCGCTCCAGTCTTCACACAGAACTTCAATAGATCTCTGGAACTGTGCGAAGTACCATCCTGTTTCAAACGCTCCATCATCATCCCAGTCCCCAAGAAACCTGCAATCTCGGGTCTGAATGACTACAGGCCTGTCGCCCTGACATCTGTGGTCATGAAGTCCCTTGAACGCCTCCTACTGGACCACCTCAAGAGCGTCACGGGTCCCCCGCTGGATGCCCTGCAATTTGCGTACCGAGCAAACAGATATGTGGATGATGCAGTCAACATGGGACTTCACTTCACCCTAGAACACCTTGACAGCGCGGGGACCAACACGGGATCCTGTCCGTGGACTTCAGCTCTGCGTGCGACACCATCATCCCCGAAGTCCTTTCCTCCAAGCTTCTCCAACTCAGCGTCTCGCCTTCCATCTGCAGACGACACCACAGTCATCGTTCTCATCAAAGACGGTGACGAGTCTGCATATCGCCAGGAAGCGGAGTGGCCGGAGCTGCGGTGCGGCCGACGCAACCTAGAGCTGAACACGCTCAAGACTGTAGAGATGATCGTGGACTTCAGCAGGCATCCTTCGCCACAGCTGCCCCTCATGCTGTCCAGCTGCCTTGTGTCAACCGTCGAGACCTTCAAGTTCCTGAGAATTACAGTCTCTCAGGACCTGAAATGGGAGAACAACATCAACTCTGTCCTCAAAAAGGCCCAGCAGAAGATGGCTTCTGAGGAAGCACGGCCTGCCACGGGAGCTGCTGAGGCAGTTCTACACAGCGGTCATCGAATCGGTCCTGTGTTCTTCCATCGCAGTCTGGTTTGGTGCTGCTACAAAGACGGACAAACTCCGACTACGACGGACAATCAAAACTGCTGAAAAGATTGTCGGTACCCCCCCTACCCACCCTTGAGGACTTGCACGCTGCCAGAACCAAGACAAGAGCGTGCAAAATCCTCTCGGACCCTCCGCATCCCGGTCACCGGCTCTTCCGGCTCCTTCCCTCAGGTAGGCGCTACCATACAATGCAAACTAAAACTAGCCGAAATTCCAACAGCTTCTTTCTTCTTGCCATTAACTTCTTCAACAGTTAACTTACAATTTCATTGTAACACGCTGCCAATTTTGTCTTGAGATGGTTGTCACATCTCTGTCGGGCCAATTATATTTTATTGGTGCACTCACTGTAGTACTCCCGCCACTCTGGACTACTTGCATAGCTGTTGTTGACCAATACTGGCCACTCATGTACTTGAGAAGAATCTGCACCATTTGCGCAATTGACATTGTTCCAGATTATCGCACTACGAGTCACTTTGAACTGCATAAATGTATTGAAGTCTGTGCCACTTGCACAATGGTTACTGCACTAGATTGCTGTTCTATTTGTCATTTCAAACTGCTCTAAATTGCAAGAGGACTTGGAATTATTTGCACAATTGTCAAAAAGAAAAAAGGGAAAAAAAGTATCGGCATTATCACATAACTGGTAACCTTTTATCGCTCAGTGACTGTGTTTTTATGTTTTTATTTCTCCAATGTATTTTCTGTCTAATGGCTGTCTGTTGTCGTAGTAGAGCGGCTCCAACTACCGGGGACAAATTCCTTGTGTGTTTTTGACATACTTGGAAAATAAATATGATTCTGATTCTATCTATCATATGCTTTTGCGTTGACAAAATAGTAATCCTCGTGAGAATCGGTTGACAAATGACTTAATTTCAGTGTCCAACTATCTCGTGTTTTTTTTAAGTGTATGAAGCCTAGATAACACAGCGCTCTGTAGCTGCCCGGCTAACCGACGTATCCACGTGGCGGCCATGTTGGTAAGGTCGACGTTGCTTAGAAGGAGTGGTGGGCAAGTGAAGCCTTTCGAAGCATTGAGGCCGAAAAAGATTCAAAGCTTCAAGGCTTCGGTGATGGTGACATCTGGTGGACAACTGAAGCCATAGCAACCGCTAAAGAGCACGACTGAAGCGCTGGCTGGCACTGTTTCTCATAACAGCAATAAAAGTTCAGAAAAGTCTGTATGGTCATTCAAGTTTTTTTGTTCATTCATACCAAATAATGATTATATCGCCATTACAATAAAATATGCAGATGCTCTTCCCCATACTATTAAAACACATTTAAGATTAACCCAAAGAATAAATGCAAATTGTATTAAATGTGGTTAAATGTTGGTTAAGGGTTTATTTAAAGCTTTGAGCTTTATTTAAAAACTGTACTCAAAGTCCCCAACAGGATTAGAGATCCTTCCTACTTTGCAAATGATCATGGTGCGTGAATTCAGAAACAATGTTTTGTGTGTAGGAAAACATTGAAAGATAATGCCTTGTCATTTTGGGAACTTGTATGGTTGACTTGCCAAAATACTCTCACTCTCCTCACAACTCCATTTGGAAGCATAATGATGCATCTTATATAGCTAGTGGGGCGCCAAACCACTCCAATCTGTCAAACCTGTCAAGCTGTCATTGGCTCTGAATGCGTTGAAACGCCATGAGCCAATGAAAAGCTTTGAAACATTTTTAAGGAATGACGCGCGAAGCGAAGCGTCAAAACGTCATCGGTCACATGACACCGGTGTTTTGAAACAAGCTCCGACACAGCGTTTCGAATCACTCCGCTTCAGGAAGAGTGACACAAGCTCCAAAGCCTCGCTATCATTTGCCCATCACTACTTAGAAGGCAATGGAAGGACATTGAAATTAAGTCAAAACATGCTCAATTCTCAAGCTATTGTCACGGGGGTTAGTTTTTTTTCAACGCCAAAGCGTATAATACCAATACACATTTGAAGCGAGCAACAACAAAAAAAAGTTACATGTAAAAGAGAGTCCTTTGTAGTAATTGTAGGGCGTTTTCCGCATCCCGATGCAGCACAATGTACAAACATCCATTGTCTTTTGGTTTTCTTGCCGTCCACACTGACGACTTTGACCTCCCTTGTTTTGCGTCGTGTCTCTGTGTTCATATCTTTGATTACAACACGTCGTAAAAGCAGCGAAACTGTCGTGAAAGGAGAACAATTGACGGCAAGCGCACGTAAGAGCATTGACGTGCTAATAGGAAGAAGAAAAGGAAGGAAGAAAAGAGGAGGAAGAGGACGTAGCTTTTGGTGCTTGTGGGTCAAGTGTTCCGGTCGAGATGCTCTACCTGGTCGGTCTGGGTCTCGGGGACGCCCTCGACATCACCGTGAAAGGATTGCAGGTGGTCCGGAAGTGCTCCCGGGTCTACTTGGAGGCCTACACGTCCATGTTGACTGTGGGCAAGGACGCACTGGTCAGTGGCTACTTTTGCGACTAACTTGACATTAACCAACCGAAACAAAGACGCACTTTCGCACGTCAATTTAGCTCAAACAAGTCTCAACATCAACTTTATTGGCTCCCAAAGATGTTGCTTACAAATACAGTAGAACTACTTTGAAATGTGTTGCGCATGTCAACGAACATGGTGTTGCGTGATATCAATTCAAGAGAAGAATAGGCAAGGCAGCTTTATTTCTATAGCGCAATTCACACACAGTGTGCTGTACATGATTAAAAATTCTTTAATAAAATAAAGTATAGGGGAAAAAAAAAGACAGTTCACTAAAATTATGAAAAGAACGTACAGGGCAAGCAATGGCAAATATTGGCAAATGCGAAGTCGTTTTTAAATATTATTTGTATTGTACTAAAAAGAACTGGACTTCGGCACCGATTCTTTTGAAAACCACAAGAGGGAGCCCGAGTACCACTAGTGGCACAAGTAGCAAACTTTGAGTCGTACGTCATGGTACCATGACAATAGAAAACACTTTTATTTTTTATTTTGTTGGTGGCGGGGGAGAGGGGTTGCTGCCCTCTTAGAAATGTGGCACGTCGCGAGCACAGCAGGATGTGCCGCCACCGCGGTCATGTGACTCGTCGGCCCGTTGGGTTTCTGTGGCGGCAGGAGGAGTTCTACGGCAAGGAAGTGGTCCTGGCCGACCGGGAACTGGTGGAGCAGGAAGCCGAGCGGATCCTGGAGCACGCCAAGGACGCCGACGTAGCCTTCCTGGTGGCGGGCGACCCCTTCGGGTGAGCCCGCCGTCCGCTCCCTTCTCACGTCGCGTCCGTGCTCTCAAGCGGCCTTTTCGTCGGCAGTGCGACCACTCACAGCGACCTGGCGCTGAGGGCCGTGCGCGCCGGGATCCCGTACCAGGTGGTCCACAACGCGTCCGTCATCACCGCCGTCGGCTGCTGCGGCCTGCAGGTGGGTCGCGTTACCTTTCGAACGGCCGTCGGTGGCTCGCGAGGAAAACAAAAAGTTGAAAATGTGCACTTTCACAAGTTCAAACATTCAGACTGATGCTACAAAATTGATCCACCATTTTTCAAAAATGTCACTTGAAAATTGTAATTTGCTAATATTGCGTGCATGCGTTTCAGCTGTACAACTTTGGCGAGACGGTGTCCCTGGTGTACTGGACGGACTCGTGGAGACCAGAGAGCTTCTACGACAAAATCCTGCAGAACCGAGCTGCCGGTCTGCACACGCTCTGTTTGCTGGGTAAGCGTCAAGTCCCGCTCACTACGCACACGCCACTCGTCGACCTCCCACTGGGACGGCGCACGCGTGTCTCATCTGTTACAGAATGAATGCCAGCGTGTGTCTGTCCTTCCCCTCCGTCCGTCATCCCTCCCCGTTTCTGCAGACATCAAAGTGAAAGAGCAGTCGCTGGAGAACTTGATGAGGTAAAACGCGACCGGCATCATGCGCCGCACGCGTCTGTGCCGAACGGCCAGCTGACGAGGTGGCTTTCGTTTCAGGGGCAAGAAGGTCTACGAACCTCCGCGCTTCATGAGCGCGGCCCAGGCGGCCGACCAGCTGCTCCAAATCGTCCGCAGGAGGCGGAACCAGGGGGAGGAGCCTGGTGAGTGATTGCCAACATGATTGGACACATTCGCCGTTGAGTTTGATTTTTTTCATTTTTTTTTCTCAACACAATTAAATTGCAGATATTTTTCACCTTCAAAAAAATTGCGTGTACAAAATAAAACAATTTTGATGTTAAAAAACAAATTCAGTATAAGGTTTAGTTGTATTTTTGTGACGTCTGAGTTTGAATTATTTTTGTTGGGAAGGTCACAAAACATGTTTAAAGTGTAGAGGTAAAATTTCTTGGTAAACGTTTTGATGGTAAATTTTAATTCAAACTCCGATGGCAAAAAAATACGAGATTGAACCTCAGAAACATTTAATCCTAAAAAAAAAAAATTAGGTTGAATTTAAGGCGTTTAATTTTGGATAGAATTTTCTGACACTATTTTTTTATATGGTTAAAAAATGTCAGTGTTTGAAATTTGATGGTAAGAAAATTCAGTTGAATAAAAATTCCAACTTTGTTGTGCCAAAAATGATGACGACTTTATATTGCGCAATTGACGCCAGTCACACCCGGTGCTGGTAAGCTACTTGCGTAGCCGCAGGCGGCATTCTGGCGGGGAAGCGTGGCTACCATTCTCAGTCTTTGAACGACGACGACGACAAAATGTTTTGCTAAATTTTCGTGCCCACTGAGGTTGAATTTGAATCGATTTTGTTTACACTGGAAAGGTCAAATATGTCGGTTTGGGAAATTCAAACTTAGATGACGCAAACATACTTTCATGGTGCGGCGGCAGCCAAACACACGCGTCCTGTGCGCAGGTCTGACGGAGGACACGCTGTGCGTGGGCGCGGCCAGACTGGGGGCCGCCGACCAGAAGATCGTCACGGCGACGTTGGCTCAAATGACCTCGTGCGACCTCGGCGCGCCTCTCCACTCGCTGGTCGTCACCGGCAGGCTCCACCCCCTGGAGGCGGACATGTTGCGGCTGCACGCGCCAGATGACGCCCTTGCGAGCCTCCGCCTCCTTGACGGCTCCTAATGTGCGCACGCCAGCACCTGGGTGGCATTGACACGCACGCACACACGGGCTCTGAGACGAATGGCGTCCGACGGCCGGGCCGGCCACGTGAGGGGCCGCCACGTATCTCACGCAAGGTGGCTCAACTGGACCAGCGCAAATGTCCTCAATAAATTTAAGGAAATCAACACGTTGTTGCTCTTTATGCCCAAATGTTGAGTTGGACCCGCCTCTATCGATCACGGCGTTTTACCGCACATTTTTATACGCATGCCACATTAACGATCCGACAGCACAGTCGAGAGGTCATGGGTTCAAATCCGGGTGTCGGCCTTCCTGCGTGGCGTTTGCCTGTTTTCCCTGTACCTGCGTGGGTTTCCTCCCACATTCCCAAAACATGCCACGCAAGGTCAATCTGGTGTATGGGGGGGAAAACGGGGGCAAGGCGAACGGGACGTGACAACGCACGCGTAGAAACTTTTTGGACCAAATATGCCAATACGCCACATTTTGGCTTCCTTCGCGTTTACATGTATCATGTTTGTATAAATAAATGATATACATACACATATACGTACAGCGGACCCCGGTGTACTTGTGGTAAATGTTTTTTTTTTAATTTTTTGGAGGAACCAACCACCAAAACACTTATTAGTGGTATATCCCTGCTTATTATTTGTGTGGGTTTAAAAAACGTATTTTCTTCAATGCTATTATAATGGGTGTCAATTATTCGCGGATTTTCAGAATTTCACGCTCGAGACTTGCGTCACAAATACTCGCCGTCGCACGATGAAGTCTGTTCACAAAAGTGAAGTCCGATTCTTTACAAACAGTTCTCACCTTGACCCCATGACCTCTTCCAAAGGTTAAGGAAAGGCGCTTTGGAGGTTAGGAAAGGTGACTTTCCCAAGAGGCCCAATGACCTTTCAAGGTTGTTGGTGAAATGCATCATGGGAATTGAAGTGACCCACACACTTCCTGTTCCCAGTCATCCTGGAATAGAATGATGTCATCAATGACAATTAATATGGTATTCAACATTGACCTCAAACAAGCTTTTATTACTGTTGAGGCGGGACTGGTCACGCGCGCGCGCACACACACACACACACACTCACACACAGTCCACGGACCAATTAGCTGGCAGCATCCTGTCAGGGTGCGGTGCCGTGATGAAGGCACTTTCCCATAATTCCCTGCTCCGAGGAGGAGGGGCAATTTGGGTTGATCACAGTTAGCCCCTCCCCCAAAAGGTCCTGCCTTGGCCCCGAGGTCAGAAGTCAGTCATCACTGCAGACTGTGATTGGTCCCAGAATCCAGAGTGGCAGGAGCCGTTACATGGCGGCCGTATCGATTTGAACGTACAGCTGCCGCACCCCCACCTGCACACAACACAAAGTTACACCAGGGAGCGCCCGAGCTTTTCCAGCCGCCTTTTTTTCTCGCGTTGTCGCTCCAAATTTTATTTTGCCAGCGAGCTGCAATTCAAAATGAAATAATTCTTCAGAAAGATGACGATTTCGGTCAGTCGCAAGTTATTTCAGCGACCATTAACGGACGGTAACGCCAATCGTGTCCACACGTGCGTCGATAACGTTCCGAGTCCGGGGTGACCCTAAAGCGGCAGCGCATCTCCAAACTTCAGGAAAAGCGACAAAACATTTGTTGAGCCATCAACGTGACATCGTCGTCAAAGAGAGCAAGCCATTTTCAACACTTTTGATCACTCGACCATTTGTCAAAATAATTCACGTACGTGTGCACTGACAAATAGGATCCACCCGTGAAAACTACGAAACTGACCGACCTCGCCGACATTTTGCCACAAGTCACGAGGACGTGTGGCAAAAGTTGAAGTCCTGCCAGAATTTCAAGCGATTGCAGTCAAGCAGCGATTGTCTGAAGAAGTCCCCAGTCGAGTCACCCGATCGTGCTCAGTCGCAACTTTCATTTCTTGGCGCATTTTGCACTCACTATTGGCACTTGAGCGAGTTGGCTGTATGAGCACGCTCGCCATCACGCCATTTTTTAACCATCACAAAAGCGCGCTCCGTGTCCTCGACACTTTTTCTGTCTCGCCAATTAAACGCAGAGGCGACGTGAAGCTTAGTCGATGTTGCTGAGACCAAGAGCGACAATGCACGTCAAAAGCAGCAGCTACTGCGTCCTCTGGTGGCCGGTCACCAATTTGCAAAGAGACTTGCCAGACACCCCGACCAGTTTATTGAGTCAGTTCGACCGAATGTCCCCAACACAGGAAAAATTCAAGAATGCAAGGGCCAATTTGAAATTCTTGGACGTTCATTTATTAAACGCACTCGAACCAATCAATCAATCAATCATGCAATTACACATTGTAGAAATACTATACAGGTACATCTCCATAAATGAGAATATTATTCTCATTTATTGAGATTGCATACCGAAATCAATTGTGCGACAGAAGCCTGCGGTTGACTACACGTGAGTTATTGTTGTCAAATTTGTATTGGAACTGCGTGAGGCTTCAGGTCTTCACGTTCCATTTGCATTTTCCAGCTAATAATCTGTCGCACGATTGATTTCGGTATGTCATCTCAACAAATGAGAATCAATATATTCTCATTAACTGAGATACACCTGCAGTTATTTAGAAAAAAACGCTCTGTCAAGAGTTTCTCTGCTCTGTCAAGAGTTTTTCAGGATTTGGGGGTGGCGATCCCCCCGTCCACTGACAATCTATAGCAAGCTGACCACACTGGAGGATCTCGAGTGTGATATGTTCAACAAATGACGACATGAACACACAAATTGGACCTCCACAAGGAGCAGAAAGTGGAAACCAATTTTGTTTCTGGAACTGAATGATCTTTATTCTCCAGTGTTATGAAACTGGTCTGGTTTACGTGGAGCCTCATATCCTGATCACAAGGGTTAGAAGACAAAACCCAATCCAAATTTTCCGTATGAACACCCCAATAGGAGGAAAGAAGGCTGAAACCAGACGCAAAATGTCATCCTGTTTGACAGGCGTGGAATATTCCTTTCCCCACACTGATCCAAAGTCACGTCTACGGTTCAATCAGAAACGCCAGCCGCGACCTCATCCTTCACGCACATAAAAAAGCAGCTGCACTGCGACAGACCTCCTTTCGAACTTCTTTTTATCACGTCAAAACAATTACAACTACTGTGCCAAAGAGCCGACTAATCTCAATCTTGACAAAAGGCGTAGATGCGCGCGTCACACGTCTGTAAAACTGTGTTTCTAAATTCATGCGCCGCACATGTAAACACCAGATCGGTATGGATCACATCAAACAGCGACCAGAGATCTTACTCCCCCCACCCCCCCAAAAAAAAAAAAAAAAAAAAACAGCTACTGTTTTATTAGAAAAGCTTTATTAGTAGTCGCCCTCGTCGCTTTTTCCACAGCCACAATTCTAACGCTGCCCACCCCCACTTTCGCTTTTCAAATAGCATTGTATGTCATGTCTGATGATTTTTTTCGTGTATGCCGTGGGCCGCTAAGAAATAGGGACCGGACGCATTTATACAAAAATCTCTCTATCCTGTGAACGTACGCATGTCGTATCGCCGGCGTCTCGAAACGCATCACATTTGAGGAAACCTGAAAAATGGCACATGGAGCCGAACGAGGGATTTGCCAATCATCAGTCAAAAGGTCAAACTGGCTTCGTTCGTCCAAAAGGTCGACCGCGTTCGGATGTGCGGAGTTTCCGCCCGACAGCGACGACGATTTGCGCGAGTACGCCAAGGCGACTGACCTGCGTGAAGATGTTGTGCGTCTGACTCAGGATCCAGCGAGCGTCGGCGTCGGGGGCCACGACCACTTTGAGGGTCCCCACGTACACGTCGGTACACAAGGTCCAGAAGTGGGGCTGCTGCACGTTGTACACGCCCTGCAGCTGCTGCACCTGAAGAAGTGGCGGCAGCAAACGTCACGCACACGCAGGCGGCGAGCGCGGGCGCCGTGGGGGCGTATCTCGTACGTACCCTCTGGTAGCACTCGGGGAGGGTGCGGTCTAGGGAGGGCGGCGTTCTCTGCATCAAGATCCCAATGGACTCTCGCAGCAAAGGGACCACGCTGCAACCACAACACCGGACAGGGAACTCGCTTGCGTGCGTGCGTGTGTGCGTGCGTTAGGGGTTGAACAACTTCACATTTTTCCTGGTTGACGCCAAGGTGACGAAAATGGACTCAATGTATCGATGACGTCATTGATAACTTTTCCAGATTCAAGTCGATCGACAGACTCCGCCCCAGATACATTCACCCAATCACATTCAGTTACCTTCAGGGCACATCCGGCATTTGTACAACTCGAACACCACTGCAGGGTCCCTACTGGGACTACTGTATGCTATTCTTACATATTGTAAGAATAGCATACAGTTGAAAAAAAAACCAAATATATATATATCATCCATCCATCCATTTTCTTCTGCTTATCCGAGGTCGGGTCGCGGGGGCAGCAGCTCTAGCAGGGAGGCCCAGACTTCCCTCTCCCCAGGCACTTCGTCCGGCTCTTCCGGGGGGATCCCGAGGCGTTCCCAGGCCAGCCGGGAGACGTAGTCTCTCCGGCGTGTCCTGGGTCATCCCCGGGGTCTCCTCCCGGCGGGATGTGCCCGGAACACCTCAACGGGAAGGCGTTCGAGAGGCATCCGAATCAGATGCCCCGGCCACCTCATCTGGCTCCTCTCGATGTGGAGGAGCAGCGGCTCTACTCTGAGATCCTCCCGGATGACCGAGCTTCTCACCCTCTCTCTAAGGGAGAGCCCGGACACCCTGCGGAGGAAACTCATTTTGGCCGCTCGTATCCGGGATCTCGTTCTTTCGGTCACGACCCGCAGCTCGTGACCATAGGTGAGGGTCGGAACGTACATCGACCGGTAAATCGAGAGCTTCGCCTTTCAGCTTAGTTCCTTCTTTACCAAAATGGACCGATACAAAGTCCGCATCACTGCAGACGCCGCACCGATCCGCCTGTCGATCTCCCGTTCCGTTCTTCCCTCACTCGTGAACAAGACCCCGAGATACTGGAACTCCTTCACTTGGGGCAGGATCTCATACCCGACCCGGAGAGGGCACGCCACCCTTTTCCGACCGAGGACCACGGTCTCAGATTTGGAGGTGCCGATTCTCATCCCATCCGCTTCACACTCGGCTGCGAACCGCTCCAGTGAGAGTTGCAGATCGCGGCTTGATGTAGCCAACAGAAGCACATCGTCTGCAAAAATCAGAGATGCAATACCGAAGCCACCGAACCGGACCCCCTCTACGCCTCGGCTGGGCCTAGAAATTCTGTCCATAAAAGTTATGAACAGAATCGGTGACAAAGGGCAGCCTTGGCGGAGTCCAACCCTCACCGGAAACGAGTCCGACTTACTGCCGGATATGCGGACCGAACTCTGACTCCGGTCGTACAGGGACCGAAAACCCCGTATCAGGGGGTTCGGTACCCCGTACTCCCGAAGCACCCCCCACAGAACTCCCCGAGGAACACGGCCGAACGCCTTCTCCAAGTCCACAAAACACATGTAGACCGGTTGAGCGAACTCCCGCGCACCCTCGAGAACCCTGCCGAGGGTGTAGAGCTGGTCCGCTGTTCCACGGCCAGGACGAAAACCACACTGCTCCTCCTGAATCTGAGATTCCACTTCCCGACGGACCCTCCTCTCCAGCACCCCTGAATAGACCTTACCGGGGAGGCTGAGGAGTGTGATCCCCCTGTAGTTGGAACAGACCCTCCGGGAACAATGATAAAATATATATAGGAGAGAGAGGAGGTGGGAATGGTTTTCAATGATGTAATATAGCAGCCGGGTTACGTGGGTTGCAAGAGTTTTAACAGACGCGACTGTCTTTGAGACGCTGAATGACAGCTGGGATAGGCTCCAGCACGCCCGGGACCCGCGTGAGGAGAAGTGGCTCAGAAAATGGATGGATGGATGTGTTACCAGTCTCATTTTTAGTCAAATATTGCCACACCCTTGAGTAGGGATGTCCCGATCCAACTTTTTCACCACGAGCTTTGCCCGATACCGGTCCGATCTTATTTCAGTAACCATCATACATGATTTACTCCTTTTGTAGTATGGAATATTAGAAAAGGCTTGATCAAGTAATATTACTCAAACAGAGAACAATAATCAGCGTGAGTAGTATGAGAAAAACGGACCCAGTTATTATTAACCAATGGGTAACTGCTGTGCACGTCTTGACCTCTGAAGGGTAGTGTGGTGCACACAATGAGATACACACACAGTCACAAAGTCAACATGGAATGTTGTTAATATAACTCTAGTTTGAAGAATATATGCCCGAGAATATTGTTATACTCAGTTTGTATGCGTTTATGAACCAATATTCATTATTTTGAGCGATAGAATTGCCCCGAGTCAATGGTCTTTTTCATTCATTGTCTGTTAGCTTTCAGCTAGCGATTTTTGTGAACGAAAACAAAAAAAAATAAACAAAGTCTGTGATTTGAACAGTCAACATGCGGAATTCTTCTGTGTGTTTAGTTTTCCAGTGAAGTTCAACTGGAGTGTCAATAAACAACAGTAAACGAGCAGCATTCACTCTTACTGCTGACTACTACTACGTTAGCACTTTAGCAAGCTGCTGTTGTGATCACATGCTGGATAGAAGTGCGGAGCGTGGAAGGGACCACTCGTATAGGAGTGGTCAAATCGGAGATTTGAGAGCCAGTCCCATCCGAACCTCGTTTTTTTGCCGACGTCGGACCAATTTCCGATCTCAAAGATCGGATCGGGACACCCCGACCCTTGAGGTAAGAACCGCTAGCTTGCTACGGGAACCCAGCGCCTGTTGATTTCAGCGCGGCGTCCCTGTCTAAAACACAGGAGTGGCGATTGGTCGACCTCGAGCCGCAACCGCCTGCGCGTCGACTAGTCGGTCAGCCCCTAGTGCGTGTGTGTGCGTGTCACCTGACTCCGATGAGGATTGCGATGAGCATGGAGCAGATGGGGTCAGCTATCATGAGGTTGTAGTTCTGCATCAGAAGGGCTGAAATGATCACACCCACACTGCCCAGAGTGTCAGCCATGATGTGCAGTAGCACGCCTGGTGACACACACGCCAAGTGACATCATCAAAAAGAAGCGCCACCAGTGCAGTTGTTAGTAGTGTGAGCGGCCCCCGCTGGCCTCCCAGCTCAGGGAGGCTTCATGTTGTCGGCATCAAAGTCTCGTGAGCTCACCCTGCAGGATCTGTTTACCGGAACCCAGGTGGCGCTCATCTGTTGACGAAAGAGCACGTGCGACATCATC
Organism: Phycodurus eques; assembly: GCF_024500275.1. Classification (NCBI taxonomy): domain Eukaryota; kingdom Metazoa; phylum Chordata; class Actinopteri; order Syngnathiformes; family Syngnathidae; genus Phycodurus; species Phycodurus eques. Next base: position 31,012,079 of record NC_084532.1, read on the forward strand.
ATCATCATCATCATCATCATCATGGTCGACGTCATCATCATCATCACCATCACACGACAGCCGCGTTCATGTCACGCTACACATCGTCGTCACAGGACCTCACCGTCGAGATCGTGGTGGCTGTGTCCGTGGTGGCTGTGTCCGTGGTGGCCGCCGTGGTGGGCGTGGCCTTCGTGCCCGTGATGGCCGCCGCGGTGGCCGTGACCCGCCGCCTCCCTCGCGGTGCCATTAAACAGCGAATGGCTGTGGCCGTGACCTGAGGGGGCGGAGAGGACGGATGACGTCGCAGGCCGGGACCGCGTGAGGGTCGCGCGTGGCGTCATACAACGGCTTAGGTCAGATTGGTTCAAACTTTGGTTGACTTTTACTTGGAACAACACGAGCGGTTTTCATGTCCTCCTCGCGTGTCTTCATAGCAGGCGGCCATGTTTTGTGGGGAAACATCGGTTACTTCCATTTTTAGCGGGAGGAGATTTCCTGCAGCATTTGCAAATGTTTATATTTAGCTGTATATCTGCCCACTTGTAGTCGAACCGTGTATTTTCCTTTTAGCTACTAAATCCTTTTTTGAGGAACAAGTCGACGCTGCAGTGCCGCTCTCGCTCGCCCACGTCGTTGGAGCAGAGAACAACGTTCGCACGTCCGCCGGAACGCGATGACGTGTGACGATACAGAATACGCCACCGCGTCCCGATGGTGTAAATATTTCACATTTTGAATCACCCGGAAAAATTCTCCGCTAATATCGTAGGTGGTATGATATGGCACACCCAGCGCGCGCGCGCGTGCATTACCTTGCTCTCCGTGCGAGTGTCCGTGTCCTCCGTGTTGGAAAACAAAGATTCCCACCAGGTTGACGAGCAGGCCGGCGACCGAGACGGGAAGAAGACGCTCGTGATGAACATCCGGAGGCTCCAGAGCCCTCTGACACACCCACACATTATTTTCACATTTGATTTGTGTGTGTGCGCGTGCATGTCTGTGCGTGCGTGCGTGCGTGATACCTCGACCCCTTCAGAGAAGATGAAGAAGGCAGTGAAGATGAGGAAGAGTCCGTTAACAAAGCCGCCAAGAACCTCGGCTCTCACGTACCTGACGCACACACACACACATGCGCAGTTAAGGACCGCCTCCCGCTCTGTGATGTCATCAGGTTGCGCCTCACCCATAAGAGAAGCTGTCATTAGAGCGCCACCTGGAGATGACAGAGGCCGCCAGGCCCGCCAGCAGCGCCGTGCAGTCGAAGAACATATGAAACGAGTCCGAGATCAAACCTAGGCTGAATAAACACACACACAAAATCCTCCTTCTCAAATCAACACAAAAAGTTCTTCCCAGAACAGGTGACAAAAGACAGCAAGTGGCAACGTGACGAGATTTGCCTGACAAAATGCGGATTGTTTGGATTTCACTTCACTTTCACTTTTACTTCAACCTGCGGAACTCCTAGATAGTTCCCGAAAATGTCCACTGAAATTCTCTTGGAGTGAACGACTGCCAACGCTGGCAACAATTCATCATTCCCGACTCCCGAATCAGTATCACCATCGCTCGCTTGCTGTGGGTTTTATTCACGTCTCTGTGAAATATTTTTGAAGCCGTAGAACGTGACGTTCTTGCTCCTAGAATGTGACATTCTGAATGAAGTAGGAAAATGTTTGTGACTTATAATGAACATGTTTTTTATGTCCATAATATTTCAAGACGTTTAGCAGGTGACGAGGAAAGAGTTGTGCTATTAGCAAGCACTTCTTCTCCTTCTTTTTTCATTCCCGGCAGTTTCGACGAATCTCGGCGTCTTACTGCCATCCACAGGTCAAGCATGTTATATCATTCCTTTTTTGAGCCAGTTCTTTATATTCTTGAGCATAATATAGTGGCATGTAAAGTGCTTTAGTAATCCGTGGGTGGGATTTACATGGACCAAGCGACAAGCAAGAAATTCCCACTTCAGATCCTTTTTTGGAGGGCTACACCTTCAACTGGTCGCCAGCCAATCGCAGGGCCGTTTTTTTTTAACCACGTGTTCCTTTCTTTTGTGCACTTCCTCCACCGAATGAGCTTGGTGTCAGCGACTGTTTGCGGACTCCCACTGGCGCGCAGTCCACTTGGACGTACAAGTCCCGACGTAAATATTTGCGGACTTCCTCCTTGGGACGCCACTTCCTGTTTTTGCCCACCCCGCTAGCACATACGTGGCACATCCCGAGCACAAGCAACACACACTGACGAGCCTCGCAGATGTTCCACTTTCTCTTCCTGGTTCTTCCTAAACTTGTCGTCCTCCTCCTCCACCACCGTTTTGTTGCTTTCGTTGCAGCTGCTAGCTCACCTGTTGCTCCAGATGCCGTAGCTGAGCTCCACAAAGGCGAAAGAAAGGTTCAAACACAAGAAGAAAAACAAGTTTCTCGACGTTTTGTCGGCCAAAATTGACCTGAAAAGACAAGTGACAACACGATTTGTTTGGTTCCTTTTTTTTCTTTTTGTATCAATCATGTGGCCGGTTAGCATCATCGCCGAGTTAGCATGTTAGCATTTGCGTTTACCTGATCCATCCTGACAGCTTGAGTACCAAAGTGAACTTGGCGGGTTTGTACTCGTCGTCCTTGATGGATAAAGGTAACATCTTCTTCACACACACATTTAAACACGCGCACGCGCGCGCGCACACACACACACGCGCGATGCTAGCTCAACGTTTCCGTTCGCGTGGATTTCACAACAAAAGCCTGGAGAAGCTACTTCCGGTGAGCGACTGTGTTGAAAGCGACCAGCAGGTGGCGCCACAGGGCACCTTCAGGCAGGCAGGCAGGCCTCAGGGACCTTTTGGAAAGGGAAAGCAAAGATTTCTTGGTTTAGCGATTCATGCGAAGGACTACCAGCTTCATACGCACTTGCGAAATAACACATTTTCTCAAATGACCTTTAGTTAGATGTTATTAAAAACAATGAATGATATTCAACCATGTGAAGACACTGATGATGTTTGTTTTTTCAACAAGTAATGATTTAACAAGGAAGGAAACAGAAATATATGAATACGCAACACTTTATTTTTATACATCAATTTTCAAATGGCCGGCATGGTGAACGACGGGTTAGCACATCTGCCTCACAGTTCTGAGTACCGGGGTTCGATCCCCGGCCCCGCCTGTGTGAAGTTTGCATGTTCTCCCCGTGCCTGGGTGGGTTTTCGCCGGGTCCCTAAAACATGCATGGTAGGTTCATTGAAGACTCTAAATGACTCGTAGGTGCGAATGTGCCCGGTTCGGGGTGTACCCCGCCTCCCGCCCGAAGATAGCTGGGATAGGTTCCGGCAGCCCGCGACCCGAGTGAGGATAAGCGGTAAAGAAAATGGATGGATGAATTTTCAAATGATCACTTCCACAACATTCCTAGGAAATCATAATGTCCAATCAGCGGTGAGCAATTGTTTTAGAACAGGCCCACAGGCTATTATGTGGTCTTTGGGGGCGACCCCTGACCCTTCAGGGATGGACAGGCCTCCAGAACATGTGACACACGCATGTGCGCGCGTCTATAGATGACACACACCCTTGTTTGATTGATATAATGAAAATGATTGCCAGGTGCGATCGTTATGAAGGCACGGATGCGTTTCCAATAAAGCTTGAAGTGATGTTTCCATGGCAACCACTGAAACGTGCAAAATCACGCCGACTCGCCGGGCTCCGCCCACCTCTGCACTGCTAAGTCATCAAATCCCTGAGGACCGCGTGTTTCAAAAAGCAAAAGCTGATCTCGTTCAAGACTTGAAGATGAGGATGAAGATGAAGATGAGGTACACGCTGGGTCCACAAGTCCAGTACAGTGATCTCGTTGATGGCGGTGCCGGTTGGTTCTGGACCACATCCCAAAGCACGTGAAGCGTTTGGACTCGCGTTCGCAAAGCGCGATCCAATAAATCGCCATCCGAGTGATCCCGGCGATCGGCAAACAGCGTCCGCTTCAGGCCAAACGAAACCACGACGCGTTCGAACGGGACCTTGCAAAACGTTTGCGGCTCCTAATCGGAGTCCGGAGTGGGATTTGAGGAGGTCGGAGGCGGGGCTTAAAGCTATCCTGCACTGCTTTTGACTTTGCTATTCTCAAGGAGCGTTACCCGCCCGACGTGAAGCGTGCATCGTACGGAACAGAGACGGCGTGCAATTTCGAAGTTGGGTCACAAAAGAAGAATCTGTGAAAGCTTTGGCGTTCACCAGGCTACAAAGGAACTGAAAAAACAAAGACTGCTGACGCGACAGAACAGGTGGCGATCAACATCAACGGAAGAAAATCCGGCTTCTGGAGCGGGCCGGTCAGAATCCCGACCTCGACCCCGCGGAGAGGCTGCGAGAGGTTTCGGGGTGCTGAGCTCCTGACATTTCTCTGTTTTTCGCATTTGAAGGCAGTTGGTGTGAAAGACCAGCACGACAAAATCTGTGACCCGATCCAAGTTCTTTGAATGTTGAGCCGCAGCTAAATCGAAATGGAGCGGATTTATAAAAGCAACTTTTGTAATCTCTCGACTCATTTCTGGGAAAGGCCGCTGGTTTGCATACAGCGGCACCTCCGCATCCGCGTCGACAGGTCGCCCCTGTACTGAGTACTAAAACAAACAACAATGGAACTTGGACTTGTTTTGGGGACTTTAAAATCAAATGCAATGCACAACATGTAAAAGCCACGAACAGAAACGGACAACTTTGAATGCTCGCAGAGAAAAACCCTCTCTTTGCGCCTCCTTCTGTGTCCTCATCGGAGTTGTAATGTTTGCTTGTCGCTCGCAACACAACAGCTAGCTTCTCTCGGTCCAATTCAAACAGGCGACAGCGGTGCCGCCTCAGACCACCTGAAACGTTTCCGAGCTCGGAAAAACGTCCGCTAACTCCTACAGTGCCTAACAACAGAAACTGTAAGCTACGGTGAATTAAACGCAGCAAAAGGAGCACTGGTAATGCTACTGGTGTGTTGGTAAAGTATGAAGCGGTCGAAGTTAAGAAAAGTTCCATATACAGGATCCTGGTTGAAGCCAGGTACTTCCAGCACCGCATGACTGGAAGGCAGCGTAAGATCAGATCACCTTTTAGGAACAACTGACACAGAAATCCAGCTCATTCGCACACTTGTTCTAGTGGGGGGGGGGGTGCGATCCAGGACCCAAAGCTCAGGTGCACTTAAGGCCACCAGAGACGGGAAGACCTCGACACGGCTCCTGAGCCAGACCGGGACTGGACCGCTTTGTTGCGCTGACGTTGGCGATCTTCAGTTTGATGTTTGCGCTGGCGGGCAGGAAGCAGCGGCCTGAGAAAGGAGCGACATTAAAACGCTGACACGAAGCACAAGCATTGTTAACAGATGCGCAAGGGTCAAAGGTCGCGCACGGCAAAAACACCACACGCACATCATTCATTGTGTTTATACACACGTGAATCCCAAGCAGCTCGTGAAAGAAGCTCGTGATGTTTCTGTTGCCACGGAGACGCTACGGGCCAGTTAGCACGCAGACTGCGAACGAGGACGCTAACTCGGCCGAGTTAGCGTTGTCCCGTTCAGACGACCAATCGGAGGAGACTTCATTCATGTTTTTTTTTTCAGCCGATTGCCACGGAAACGCAGCGTTGGACGGGAGGTGTGAGCTGATGAATGTCAACGAGTTCGGAAGAAAAAAAAGCTGCCTCGATTGTGTCGACTTCCTTTTCTTTATTCCAAAATAAACAGACATCATTTGGGTTTGATCACATTGAATACAGCAATCAATAATACAACAAACAATTGGGTCATTTGCATATCATCTGATCAATAGCGGTCAAGACGTGGCCCACTGAATTTCCTTGAGAAAATCAAATTATTTGACTGATATGAGTGTTTGAATGTACCGGCCATTGAAAAAAAATGTACCGGCATTACCGGACAACTAGCAAGCCTTTATTGCTCAGTGCCTGTTTTGTTTTTTGTCAATGTCTTTCTGTCTCCCAAGTGTTCTCCGTCAATGGACTGTCTGTTGTCGTGCGAGAGCGGCTCCAACTACCCGAGACAAATTCCTTGTGGTTTTTTTTTTGGACATACTTGGCAAATAAAGATGATTCTGATTCTGATGATTGGCAGTTGGTATCATTCAAAAGCTAACAAGCGTTTCCCTCTATCCATCCGATTTCTGAGCCGCTTCTCCTCACGTGGGCGTGCTGGAGCCCATGGCAGCTATCATCGGACAGGAGGCGGGGTACACCCTGAACTGGTTGCCAGCCAATCGCAGGGCACATACAAACAAACAACCATTCGCACTCACATTCACACCTACGGGCAATTTAGAGTCCCCAATGAATGCATGTTTTTGGGATGTGGGAGGAAAGCGGAGTGCCCGGAGAAAAGCCACCCAGGCACGGGGAGAACACGCAAACTCCACACAGGCGGGGCCGGGGATCGAACCCCGGTCCTCAGACGCTCTAACCAGTCGGCCACCGTGCCACAAGTGTTTAAGAAATCAAATATTCAAAAGTAATATTTTTGAAAGTATTAATGGCAAAATGTCTTTGTACGAATTTGTGAAGGTGTGGGAACTATTGCATGTCTTTTCTACCGTTATTACAAGCGTATAAAGACAAGACGTGTCATGGCTTTAATGAGCAGTTGGGATCATAAGTTTGAAGCGAAACACGTCACACCATTTTTTGGAAGCTGTTTATGTCTTTACCGTTGTAAAAAAAACTTTCCGTGAGCCAACACCGTTCGCTCTGTTAATAAGGATTTCCTTCAGTGACGGCACTACACCGGGACTAGGGGAGGTGCTATCGCCCCGTCAGAGTTCCTTGTAGCCCCCCAAAACATTCAAAGGTTCACAAGTAGCCATTCTGTTCCAATCCAAACCCTGCTTGGTGTTTGCGCTGCGCCTGTACCACGTGTGTGTAAGGGGAGGGGAGGGGGCGGGGGAATCTTTCATTTTCTCGAGTGTTAGGTTAAGGCTAGCTAGCTAGCTGCCCTGCGATTGGCCGGCGAGCAGTTCAGGGTGTACCCCGCCTCCTGCCCGATGATAGCTGGGACGGGCTCCGGCACGCCCGCGACCCGCGTGAGGAGAAGCGGCTCGGAAAACGGATGGATGGATAGCTAGCTAGCTGGCCTACAGTCCGTTGCGGCACTGGATCGTTTTGCGATTGAGAAAAACATTTGTTTCCATTCAAGAAAGAGTGCAGGTAGAAAATAAAAAGCCCGTCTACCAGTGGGACAACGAAAAAAGGAAGATTTGACAAATGAGCCAGATCCTGAAGGAGCACCAGAGCAGTCCATTGCTGCTAGCTGCTCTGCAGCGCCCGTTAGCTGCACTGCTGACACAGACTCAGGTGACGAACCCCTCGAATTTAAACCAGTCCCCCGTTGATGAACCAAGGTGGCCCCTTCTTTGGCGTTAACGTGCCACGAAAGTTGGACAGCAGGATCGCTACTTTAATCGTCGATGGTACGATGATTACAAATGGCTGCAATGTTCTATTATAAAGCAACTGAATTCGTGAAACTCAATTATTTTCTCAGCCCCCCCCCCTACGTATCGGTCAAGCCTTAGCACCAGGAGAAGAAAAATGTTTGTGCCGTGCCTATGAATTCCTAAAATTTGAAATCATCAATATATTTTTGACAATAGGACTCTTTTAGCATGGAGACATTTACCTTGAGAAAACCAAGGCGGCATCCCACAAATTTTTTATTTTTTTTTAACAAGCTGCCATTGATTTGATTTGAACCCCGATTAAAATGATATGAAAATGACCCAATTCTTCTTAGAGTTTGTTCGACAGAGATCAGCGATTATTATAATTCGTAGCGGCTCTTCAGGTGGATGGGATCCAGCAGTTGGGGGCCAGCAGGTGGGGGCGGTGGTCTTCACGGGGCGGGGGCGGTGGTCTCTACGAACGGTGATCTTCACGGGGCGGGGGCGTTGGTTTCTACGAGGCGGTGGTCTTCACAGGGCGAGGGCGGTGCCGAGGGCGTGGTGTTCAGGCGGAGGTGCTGAGGGCGTCAGCTGGTAGGATCGTTTCTTTTTGGACCTTCTCAGGTAGTCCATGAGCAGAGTGGCGGCGGCCAATCCGACTGCACCAATGGCGGCCGGGAGCAGGACGGAGGCGAGAGCGGGCGGAGTCTTAACGCTAGGCTCTGTAAAATAAAAACATTGGTGAAAGTTGCGCCGATGGGAATAGCGAGCGTGTAAGTTTGCGGAAGCGGCACCTGTCACGGTGAGGCGGAACACGCGGACCTGGTGGCCCAAGTCGTTGGTCACATTGACCCGGTAGAGGCCCGAGTCGCGGGTCGTCACGTTGACCAACGGGAAGATCCCGTCGGCCGAGCGCCGCTCCGTCCCGTCCGACACTTTCCGCAGGACGACGTCGGGCGGCGGGAAGCCGACGGAACGACACAACACCGTCACGTTCTGGCCCGCCGACACCGCCGCCGACGGCAGAACCAGGACAGTCGTGTTCCTGGGAGGAGCTACGACATACATTTGCATATATTAGCGTACATTTGCATATGACGGCTTTCGTTTGTATCTATTTTTAAAACTTTTTTTTCATGGCTGTAATTTAGTGACGAGGGAATGCTAAATGTTGAACTGCGTTTGCAATCCTTCCTGACTCCCGAACCACGACAAAGGGATTTTTTCTAGTGAGCATTTGTAGGAACTCTCTCGGACGGTCAAGTCGCAAGTACGCTCTGACGAGGACGGCGTGATGGAGGAAGATCCAAAGATACGCGCGGCTGCTTTCGGATTCACGGACGATGTATTCGGGTGTGCACAAGTGGTGAGCATTTCCGCTTCGCACTTCTGAGGTTCGGGTTCGACTGCGGGAGTTTGCAGGTCGGTCCTCCTCGTGCTTTGCTGCGGGTTCTCTGGCTCCCTACCACATTCCGAAGACCTGAGATACCAGTCGAATTTGTTCGTATCACAGATCTTCTTTCCCCATTGAAGCGAATTCGAAATGCAATTCATCCGTTCCGGCCTCCCCCCCGAAAAAACAAAAACATTTTCTAATGTTTTTGAATTAGGAAAATGGCACTCTATAATATTATACTTTATAAAAACATACAGTAATGACATCATGAAATAGAACACAAAAGGATTTGTCACACTTCCTCCTTCAATTGTGCTGTGTGCCTCAGACACCTGGGGGCCGTCCGTATGAGACAGATGGTGAGCTGTTCATTGAGCCGTCTCAACTCAACCCCCAGCTCATCGGTACGGCACTAATATGAGTTACTGTTCGCAGAGGATAAAGAATACAGCGAGCCCTCGTTTATCGCAGGGGTTTGTTGACAGTCCAGAAAACCTTGCTACAGACGAAATCTGCCAAGTAGTGACCAATTATTTATTGCATAATTTATACAAATGTAAACATTTCATATATGCAATTCAACGTCAAGTGACGCTTAAAAGGGTGCAGATATTCTATTTGTCAAATTGAGGTGCACATTCCTTTAAAAAGGTGGGTGCGCACTGCTCGAGCGACATGAACGTCAACCCGTGCGGATGTGCTAAAGACGGGCGATTTCCTGGCTAAACCACGAGGCGCTGTGCATCACACTGACAGTCTCGGCGGCGTAGGGAGCGCAAAGCATCGTAGAAAGTAGGTCGGGCAGATCCTGCTGTTTACCATCATTATTTGCGGTGCTCTTCTTAATCACAGTACTGCAGTTGTAGAAAATCAAGCTAAACGTTGCTCTTTACTTGGCTTAGTTCCTCAGGGGTGTCCCGATTCAATCTCTGAGATCGGAAATCGGTCCGACGAGGATCGGATCAGATGGGACCGGCTCTCAAATCTCGGATTTGACCGCTCTTATGCAAGCAGTTCGTTCCACGCCGCGCTGCTGCACGAGCGTTTGAATTATTGGCGGCGGTTATCCATCAAAAGGTCATCATTGTTTCGAAGAAAAAAAAATATTGAAAGTCATATTTCTTAAACCTTTAACGCCAAAATGTCTTTACCGTTAGGTGTATCAAATGAAGTTTCATGAATCGCAACATGTTTTGTGAGGATGCGAACGACATTTTCGATCAAATGCTTTAGTTTCATTTTTTTTTGGCTTGTTTTTACAAATGTCACTCGAGCCGTCTTTAGCGTCAATGCCGCTGGAGAGAGCCTCATGTCGTCGTTGCAATAGGAGGGATCTGTGATGAGGCCGCCATTTTGCACACACACAATAGCAGACAGCAAAATAAATGCTGTTATTTCATCGAGAGATATGAACGAATATGTATGAATTTGTGAACGTGTCTCAAGTCTTTACCGTATTGTATAATAAACAGTGTGATGGCTTTAATGAGGAGTTGGAATCAATTATGCACTAGTAGCCACAGAATTTGAAGGGCAACACATTTGCAAATTGTTATCAAGCTGCTTATGTCTTTACTGTTATGCAAGAAGTGTATTTCGCCATTTTGCTCTGTCAATAAGGATCGCCTTTCCTATGAATTTGAACTCATCAATAACTTATCGAAAATTAAAAATTTAAGCGGGGCTGTTCCAGCACGGGAGACATTCACCCATAGGAAATGGAGGCGGCATGAAGAAATGGCTAAATGAGTGAGTGTCTCTTTAGCGTTATTGATCAAATGCCATGAAAATGAGCCTTTTGCACTGACCGTGGACGGCGAGAAGCACGCTGGACTTCCTGGACCTCCACACGGCGCCGGCCTCCGTCAACAGCCGGGCCTCGCAGCTCACCAGGCGCCGCTCGGCGTCGGCGCGGTGACGCAGCACGGCCGAGATGTTCCGCGGGGACGCCGAGCGCTCGAAGGTCTGGACCAGCAGGCTCTCGTTGCCCGACCGCCACGACAGACGCAGCCGGTCGGCCGGGAACACGTCCCTCACGTCGCACCGCAGCCGCGCCTCCTGGCCCAGCGGCACCGCCCCGCCCTCCTTCACCACCGGATCGGACGGGAGAGCTGAAGAACACGAGGCGCCGAGTCACCCGGGCGGGCCTTCCAGAACCCTTCGGAAAACACTCTCGTGTGTGTGTGTGTGTGTGTGAGAGTGCTTTTTCTGCAGCAACAACAAAATAATAACTTTGGGCCGTATTCTCCCATTTGTGCGTTTTTTGTTTTTGCGCACATTCCATTTACGCGTGCGCGAGCGGCTTGTGTGTGCAGTAAGAGGCTGGCTGTGAATCACGGAGCGTGGAGTTTTCCTGAGACAGGAATGTCATAGAAATCCATTTGGGAAAGGGAGCACCCTTGAAATGTCCCCTTCCGCGGCGGAGGTATCGCATCGCTCCGTCGAACACGCTACACTTTGAAGAAGGCCGCCAGCAGCATGTTTGATGCAGTAACGTTTTTCGCAGGTGAAAAGAAAGTCAGCCGGCACTGATGTTTTTTGACAACTAATATGCTATTATATGTCGACATTCGACCGTCGGCGCAACGCGTCGGTGAGTGTATATCCTCGCCGTCGACACGAGTCACCCGTTGTCAGGCCGCCGGGTGCAGTGAACTGAATCAAAAGGCGCAATATGATGTTTGACCTTCACAGGGCGCTGGACTTACTAAAGCCTTTGAAGTCCGGAAGAGGAAGAGCGCTCAAATCAGCGGGACAATGCGCACGGCCATTAACCGACGCACACGGGAGAATATGGCCCTTAGACTTGAACTTTGATCCCAGTAGCTGAACAGGAATAATGGACATTGGGAAACAAAATCAAATGTAACGTAAAAGATGGCCACGTTGGGTCACATGACAGGAAGCAGCTCACAGTAGACGTGGACGGTGGCCCGGCCGCTCCTGGTGACGTTGTCGCAGGTGGCCCGGCACACGTATCCTCCTCGGTCCCGCGGCTGGACGTCCCGCAGGAGGAGGCGGGACTCCAGGGACTCGGCGTCCCAGTCGGCCTGCGGGACGGCGCCCGAGGGCGCCGTCCTCGTCCAGGTGAGCGCGGGTGGCACCGAACACCCCGAACATTCGCACGTCAGAAGAACGCCGGAAGACACGGCCGCCGGCGCCACCTGCGGGCGCACCTCCACACGCAGAGGGTGAACTCCACACGCACACACCACAGCGAGTGACATATACTCCATCAACCAATGACTGACAACAAATCATCAATTGATTGACAAACACAAGGATTGATACCACTTGAAGGATGGGTTTATGAGCGTGTTGCTATTACCTGTGACGTGACGTGTTGTGATGGTGTTAGCATTAGCGTGTTGTCGAGACCTGCCTGTGACCGTGATGTGTTGAATTAGCATTAGCGTGTGGTCGTTACCCGTGACGTTGACGTGTCGCGTGACTCGCTGCGTTCCAAAGGCGTTTGCGGCGTCGCACTGGTATTGGGCGGAGTCTTGAGGCTGCGCCGTTAGGCTGAAGGTTAGCGAGGGGGCGGCGTCAGACCTCTGAAGCTCCACCCCATCCTTCCTTAGCACCAGGCTGGGGGGCGGGGCTCCGTGTGAGTGACAAGCTAAGGTGACTCGCTGGCCCTCCAGGACTTCCTGACCCGGATGCACCCACATGGACGTGTTGCTAGGTGGAGCTGTGGGCGGAGCAAACACACAGACTCGTGCCCGCTGAACTATGACCCTCTCACTGTGCGTGTGTGAGCCTCTCACTGTTCACTTGTACCCGGACCGCCTTGCTGTGTTTGCCGTCCTGATTGTGCGCCTCGCAGCAGTACTCCCCCGCCTGTGCAGCCAGCACCAACTCCCCACCGTGACCCTTGACCTGCGGCGCCCCGCGCCCCTCGGGCCTGAAGGTCCACGTGAGGACCGGCGCCGGGTCGCCGGCCGCAGAGCACCTCAGAACCAGGATGGACCCTGACAACACTGCACCGGGGTCCGACAGCGCCGTCACCACTGGAGCGACTGACAAGAACCACATCGTCGTCGTCGTCATCATCATCATCATCATCATCGCAACACTGGTTGGCACAGCAACATGACATCACGTCGAGTTGATGTGTCGTCATGTCGACACGCCAATCACACATACAACCGTCGGCAACACGCCAGCCTCTTACACGTGACGCGGATGCGGGCGTGGGCGTGGCGTGTGCGTTCACGGGGCGTCAGTTCCCGCAGTTCCAGAGTGGCCCGGCAGGTGAGGTTTTGTCCCGACTCCGCCCTCTGAGGTGTGAAGCTGTAAGTCGATTGGACAGCGGTGGCGCCGGCCTCCCCCGTGACGCTGTGCACCACCTGCCCTCCTCTCAGCCAATCCAGAGTCAGCATCTCAGCGGGGTAAAGGTCACGCACCTCGCAGGTCAGCGTAGACTCCTCCCCCTCGCGGACGGGGTGGTGACCTCGGATGACGGGGTCCGACGGGAAGGCTGAACGACAACGAGACCTCCATCAAGACCGGCGGATGACGACATCGCTGACACACGCTAACGACACACATGCCGGTTATACGTGTGCGACATGAATGACAACACACAAACGCTGAGTGCGTGTGCGCACGTGTCTTCGTGGAGGGTTGGCGTACGTGCGTATGTGTTTGTGTGCATGTCTGTGTCTGCGTGAGAGAGCGCGCGTGCTCTCAAACGGACCGTAGAGGCTGATGTGTGTTTTAGCGTGTTTGCGCTGCTCCCCGCACGTGACTTTACACAGCAGCGGGCCTTCGTGTTCCATCTCCACGGGGTCAAAGGTCAGCAGCGACAGGCGGCCCCGCGTTCGGACGTCGGCGTCGAGCGGCCGGTCGCCGAGCGGCGTCCACGAGACGACTGGCGCCACGGGACACTCGCCGACGGAGCACGAAAGCTGCCCACGCTCGCCCAGCTTGAAGAGCGGCCCGCTGGGAGAAATGTCCACCCGGAGGCCGTGAACGCACCACGACCACATCAGCGCACCTGCACAACCACAACACCACCACAGTGACGTAGGCGGCTCATTTTCATATCATTTGATCAATAACGGTAAAAATGTCTAATTCAGCCGTTTTTGGATGATCCCTTGGTTTTCTATGTGATGTGTAGTTGTCTCCCATGCTGAAACAGCAACACTTGAAGTCCTCTTTTCAAAAGGTTCTTGTTGAGTTCAAAGTCAACCCTTCTTGACAGAGCAAATGGTGGCGGCCCACTGAAATACACTTCTTGCAGAACGGTAAGGACATACACAGCTCCCTAAAAATGGTGCGAGTTACACAATGGACGTGTTGCGCTTCAAACTGTGAATACTAGTGCATAAATGATCCCAACTACTCATGGAAGCCATGACACGCTTGTCTTTATACAATCGTAATACGGGTACATAATCATATCTACACTATAACAGCATTTGGTTTGCTCTCTGCTATTGTGTGAATGCAAAATGGGGGCCACATCCTGGCACTTCACCAAACAGATGGCCAGCCCGCCCGTTAGGCCATGTTAGCAAATGCTAAAGGCGCCGTGGACTCCAGGGGGCGCCAAAACGGGGGCGAAAAATCACCCAGAATCGAGACAAATTTGGTCTTTCACGATGGCACAATGTCAGACTACTGCCATCAAATCTTGCCGTATCTCGGCCAGACAGCGGCAACATTAACGGTAAAGACATTTTGTCATTAAAAAAAAATCCCGTCGTTAAACAGTGTAAATGTTCAAACTGCGTAGAATGTTGCAGTGGCTCACAACAATATCAAATACATGCTACCAGCCTAAAGTATTGAAACACTTTGTCATGCACTTGAATGAAGAAGTGTCCCCAAACTTGTCTGTTATGTACTACCTTTTTTAACATTTCTTGTTTTTGATGACCACTTAGGCCTACTATAGATACTTGTCTGGATTTTAATGTTGGCCATGATGGTGGTTTTTGGAGAGCCAGCTATTTTTTTTTAGGTGGTACCCGGTATCAGAAGCTTGAGAAGCACTGATCTCTGCTCTCCATGGCACATTTCTCCAAACAAGATGATGAAGTAAACTAGAACTTCTCGAGCAGGCGTCAGCGCGAGTCGGGCGACGTCAACGCGGAGGGCCGCGCTGGAACTCTTCGTCAACAAATGCGCCGTTCAGTGGATTGCGTTCCACACGTTTCCTGGTACGCTCGACAAGATGAACCGGAAGTCGTACGCCGCCTCGGAGCGGCGCGACGGCCGCAAAGCGTCTCCTGCGGACACTCGACCGCAGGCGGACCCAGAAAACTTCGCAGCGCTACTCCAATGTCCGTTTTCCGCTTCCAAAAAGCTGTCAAACGGTGATGGCCTCACGTCTGTCCCAATCAATCGCCTTTTACCACCGGACCGGACCGGAAATAGCGAGAATCTGCCGATGATTGATGCGCATTAGAATTGCATCTAAAAAAATCTTGACCAAGCGGGAATAAAGCGCCAATAAGTGTTTTTGGGGTTGGTTCCCCTCCAAAAAGAAAAATAAATAAATAATAAATAAATATTGAACAAAATGGAAAAAATAATTGTAATTGAAAAAAAATCCACCATATTCGATTCATTGTTTCATCCCAGTGGACTGGACCAAAATCCCTTTGAAGTGATTTGGAAGTGGAAAATGAGTGAAAGATTCCGAACGCAGTCACTGCATTTGGAATCGTTCACTCACCCCCGACTCCCCAATCGCTTCAAAGGGAATTTCGGTGGACATATCTAGGTCTACGAAATGAAAACACGTGAGAGGAAAAAAAAAAAAAAAACATGTCACGATACGGCGCCAGCACCCAAACTCCAACTGGAACCCTAACCTCAGAACGGTGATCCGGCGAGCGGATGGGGATGAAATGAAAAAGCTCACCTGAGAAGAAGCAGACGAGCGGACGCATCGCCTTCGCCCGAGTCGGCGCCGATGGATCGATGGACGGATCGATGGCTGGCTCGATGGACCGGCGGAGGGAGCGACGGACCTGCGGATCAGCGAGGAGCAGGCAATCGTCTGAGCTCGGCGTTGGTCTTTGTGTGTGTGAGAGCTCAACATGAGCCAGAGAAAGGGCACGCGCCTCCTGCGGCCTGGGGCGCCCACTGCTGCTGACCACGGGAACTGCACTTTATTCAGCAATCACACTCATCACTTCTCTTGATTGACTGCACACACACACACACACACACGCACACGCACACGCACACGCACACACACACACACACACACGCACACACAGCCCAGCAATCAGTTCCCCTTTTTGATTGATGACTCATCTGTGTTGACCTCGATTAAAAGGTAAACCTTTGATTATCAATGAAGTCGTCGTGTTGCCTACGAGAACCTTGGACGCAGTTTTTTTTTTTTCTCCAGGATGCTTCCCGTTAAGATACCCGATCTCTTCCGCCAGGCTGTCCTGCCCAAAATTGCGGATCGTCATCACGGAGGACTTCGGGACGGCCTCACGGATTATTGTAGATTTGAGGTTAGCGTGACCGTGGATTACTTTTAAGAGTAATAGATTACAGTATTTGAAGATACCATAAGGATGAGTTTAGGACAGACCGACGGTACAATTCACTATTTGAAGGTAAACGTCATGGATGACCTTTAGGACTCAGTAATAAATTGATGATACACAACGGAGCACTTTAGCACAGAAAAACCGATTGCTTGGTTGAACTCAGTCAGGCAAATTGAGTTCTTGCATTGCCTGGGGCTTCCGGGTTTTTTGTTTTGGTTGGTTTTATATGACATATGATCACGATGTCCATCAAAGCACTTGTGAACATGGGCTTTTAAAGGTGCTACAGTGTATAAATCACGTTACTTGAGGATACAGCAAGAATGAATTACTTTAGGATGGAGTAATAGACTACTTTCAGATAGCGTATGGATTATTTTAGGACAGAGCAATCCATGATTTGAGGACAATGATCACAGATTAAGAGATATCCTGTTTGTTGATCACAAGACTGTCAGAAGACAAAAGAAGTCAACAAAATAATTTATTTCCTTCTCCTATGACAATTTACAAGAAAATATGATTCCAAAATGCATCAGCAGGTGGCTTCCCTCCAAAATAAAAGCCCTTCGATTGATGTCAACAGGGAGCTTCCCTTCAAAATAAAAGCCTTGCGATCGATGTCGAGCTGAGTTGTTCTGATGAACATGAAGTGCTCATTCCTTTCACTCATTTCGTAAAAACACCTCCATCTTCCCTTATGGCACCTCGTCGTCATAATCATCATCATCGTTACCGTTAAAAACTTTACAAAATGAAAGAGCAAGATCCCTAGTCCCTGCAACTCTTACTTTGAAAGTGCCTCTGAAGAAAAACAAAATGGAAGAGGTAGAAGATTGGAGCTATGAGGAAAACCTTTGTTATTAACTAGCTTGAAAATACATCTTTCTCCTGAGGCTAACGGCTAGCGTTGGGCTAGCACCTGACCAGCGTGTGCGAATGCGTGCTCATCTGCTCACAAGATGTCGGCTCAGGTCAAATTCGTCGCTCATTGAGCATTTTCACGGTGACGTCATTGAAAAATGATGAGAGAGAAAAACCCGGTAACCATGACGACAGTGTCATCGTTCCTTCAGCTGATAGGAAAGTCTCGATGGTGTCACCTCGCGTGCGCTGCGTTCAGGGCACGTGGGATCTTCTAGAAGTGGATGTAGTCAGACTGAAGCGACTGGGGGGGAAAAAAAAAAAAAAAAAAAGAATTATTTTGCATTCAAGTTTATTGCAATTTATTCCTGATTACTGTTTATTAATAGATGATTGCTGTTTGTTTGCTTTTGTTTAATGATTAAAAGCAAAAAAACAACGGCACAATACGACACGCAAGGGAGGGGATGTTTCACTTGCAACCTTTTTGAAAGTGAGAGCGACTTCTTGGCTACTAGTTCGAAGGGCTAGGAGCTTGATATGCACTTTTGAGGTGGCTTCATGTTCAACTACACTTCTTTTGCTTTCGGCTTGTCCCGTTCGGGGTCGCCACAGCGCATAATCCTTTTCCATGTACGCCTCTCTCCTGCATCCTCCTCCCCAACACCAACTGCACTCACGACATCCATCAACCTTCTCTTTGGTCTTCCTCTCGCTCTCTTGCCTGGCAGCTCCATCCTCATGACCCTTCTACCAATATACTCACAATCTCTCCTCTGGACGAGTCCAAACCATCGGAGTCTGCTCTCTCTATCTTTGTCTCCAAAACATCTGACCTTTGCCGTCCCTCTGATGAGCTCATTTTTAAACCTATCCAACCTGCTCACTCCTAGAGCGAACCTCAACATCTTCATTTCCGCCACCTGCAACTCTGCTTCCTGTTGTCTCTTCAGTCCCACTGTCTCTAATCCGTCCTCACCACTGTCTTCTAAACTTTGCCCTTCATCCGAGCAGAGACTCTTCTGTCACATAACACACCTGATACCTTCCTCCACCCGTTCCAACCCGCTTGGACCCGTTTCTTCACTTCCTGACCACACTCCCCATTGCTCTGGACGGTTGAACTCCAGTATTTGAGGTCCTCCACCCTTGCTCTCTCTTCTCCCTCCTCCTCTCTCATGCATGAACATATATTCTGATTTACTTCGGCTAATCTTCATTCCTCTCCTTTCCAGTGCGTGCCTCCACCTTTCTAACGGTTCCTCCACCTGGTCCCTGCTTTCACTGCAGATCACAATGTCATCTGCAAACATCATGGTCCACGGGGATTCCAGTCTAACCTCATCTGTCAGCCTATCCATCACCACTGCAAACAGGAAGGGGCTCAGAGCTGATCCCTGATGCAGTCCCACCTCCTCCTTAAACTCCTCTGTTACACCTACAGCACACCTCACAGCTGCTCTGCTGCACTCACACATGTCCCGTATAATTCTAACATAACATACTATTCTAACTTGAAAATGGGCACCAGCAGACTTTTCCTCCATTCCGCAGGCATCTTCTCACCCGCTAGAATTTTGAGCTGGTCAAAAACGAGCTGGTCAAAAACTCCACAGCCACCTCTCCTAGATGCTTCCATACCACCACAGGTATGTCATCAGGACCGACTGCCTTTGCATTTTTCATCCTCTTTAATGCCTTTCTAACTTCCCCCCTACTAATGATTGCCACTTCCTGGTCCACCACACTTCTCCTCTTCTCCTCTCTCATTTTCCTCATTCATCAACTCCTCAAAGTATTCTTTCCATCTATCCACCACACTACTGCCACCAGTCAACACATTTCCATCTCTATCCTTAATCACCCTAACCTGCTGCACATCCTTCCCATCTCTATCCCTCTGTTTGGCCAGCCTGTATGGATCCTTTTCTCCTTCTTTAGTGTCCCACCTGGCATACATGTCATCATATGCCTCGTTTGGCCTTTGCCACCTCTACCTTCGCCCTACGTCGCATCTCAATGTATTCCTTTCTCCTCTCCTCGGTCCTCTCAGTGTCCCACTTCTTCTTAGCTAACCTCTTTCCTTGGATGATTTCCTGTACTTTGAGGTTGCACCACCAAGTCTCCTCTATTTTCCAACCAGAAGATACACCAAGTACTCTCCTGCCTGCCTCTCTGATCACCTCGGCTGTAGCGGTCCAGTCTTCTGGAGGCTCCTCCTGTCCACCGAGAGCCTGTCTCACCTCTTCCCGAAAAGCCGCACAACACTCTATCTCATCTTCCACCACATGGTTCTCTGCTCTGCCTTTGTCTTCTTAATCTTCCTCCTCAACACCAGAGTCATCTTACACACCACCATCCTATGCCACACTCTCCCCCACCACTACCTTACAGTCAGTAACCTCCTTCAGATGACATCGTCTGCACAAGATCTAATCCACCTGCGTGCTTCTACCTCCGCTCTTGTAGGTCACCCTATGTTCCTGCCTCTTCTGGGGGAAAAAAAAAGTGTTCACCACAGCCATTTGCATCCTTTTTGCAAAGTCTACCACTATCTGTCCCTCGAGGTCCCTCACCTGGATGCCGTACTTACCCATCACTTCTTCATCACCCCTGTTTCCTTCACCAATATGTCCATTAAAATCTACACCAATCACGACTCACTCTGTCTGGGATGCACAGAACTACGTCGTCCAACTCCTTCCAAAATTTCTCTTTCACCTCTAGGTCACATCCTACCTGTGGGGCATAGCCACTAATCACATGACACATCCATCCATCCATTTTCAACACCGCTTATCCTGGTTAGGGTCGCGGGGCGCTGGAGCCTATCCCAGCAGACTTCGGGCGAAAGGCGGACTACACCCTGAACTGGTCGCCAGTCAGTCGCAGGGTACATATAGACACGGACAACCATTCGCACTCACATTCACAACGTCACTGAGTGGGAACTGAACCCACGCTGCCTGCACCAAAGTCAGACGAGTGTACCACTACACCATCAGTGACTCACATGACACATAACACCCTCAATTTCAAGTTTCAGCCTCATCACTTGTTCGGATCCTCTTTTCACCTCCAAGACATTCTTAGCCAACTCTTCTTATAAGATAACCCCGACTCCATTTCTCTTTCCATCTACACCATGGTCAAATAATTTGAACCCTGCCCCTGAACTTCAAGCCTTGCTGCCTTTCCACCTGCTCTCCTGGACACACAATATATCAACCTCTCTCATAATCATCATGTCAACCAACTACAGAGCTTTTCCTGTTTTTGTCCCAACATTCAAAGTCCCCACATTCAGTTCTAGGCTCTGTGCTTTCCTCTTCTCTTTCTCCCGAAGAACCCGCTTTCCACCTCTCAGTCTTCGACCCGCAGTAGCTGAATCTCCACCGGCGCCCTGTAGGTTAACGGTGCCGGTGGCAGATGTCGTTAATGACCGATCCGGAATGGAATTCTTTGGATGAACGCTCATATTTGTTTGGCAAAGTTTTAAGCCGGATACCCTCCCTGACGCAACCCTCTGCATGTATCTGGGCTTGGGACCGTCTACAGTTTGCACTGGCTTGTGCCCCCCTTTGGGCTGCATTCTTAATGTTCAACTACACCTTGAACAAATTACAATTATTCTCATAATACAGGTACATCTCAATAAATGAGAATATATTGATTCTCCTATATTGAAATGATAACACAGAAATCAATTGTGCAACAGAAGTCTGCGTATGACTACAGATGTGAGTTATTGTTCTCAAATTTGTATTGGAACCGCAAGAGGCTTCAGGTTTGTCCAGTTTGCATTTTCCACCTAATAAATCAAATCTATGCTCATCTGCAGGTATGTCATCTTAATAAATAATAATGAATATGTTCTCATTTATTGAGATGTACCTGTAGATTCAAATGACTATTTTTTTTTCCACAAATTGATTATGACTCAGTTACTGTCAGAGAAAATGAATATTCTATTTCATAGTCAAAGCAGATGTTTACAAATGTCTTATTTTGAAAAAAAGAAAATAAGATCGGGAGAAGATTTTGTGTTTCGAAGGTGAGGGTTTGTTACTTGATAATCAATTAGTTTTCAATTCATTATGACATCTGTAGTTAGAATGCTTCTGACCTCATTAGCTTGTCGTTAACAACTTGTCAGCATTGCTGTGCTAATAAACGCCAGCAGAAAGCTTGCATCATCATCATCATCATCATCACGTGTCACGCGACAAACACCCCACTCAAACGCTGCACTCTGCCTCTTTCCTGCTCCAACCAACCTAATTGGTTATTGATGATGTCAGGGTGTCACATGACCGTAGCAACGTGCCAAGTGGTCGCCATCTTTGTGGAATTTTTTCATAACGTGGAACGAGCACCTCAGAGGCCACAAAATTCCTCCAGAACAAATGAAGCGTCACGGCCATTTTGACGGGAATGAGCTTTATGCTGCAGGGTCCGAACGACTTCAAACATTTTGTATTGCATTCATTGCTATAAAAACATTTTTTTCTCAAGTAATTTCTGAGATTTGTGTAGCACTTTTTTGAAATTCGGTTTTGGGCAATAATTTGCCCATATTGTTTCCGACTGTCCGGGGGTCCGCGAAGGTAACGGGACGTGTGCATCGGAAGCGAGGGAGAAGGATGTTGGGGAAAATGACAGTTGACTACCTTGCCCCTCATCCTCCCGAGGCGATGACACCTGATTGACGATTAGTAATTTAGAATGCACTAACACCGGACGCAGAGAGAGCTTTCAGCTCGGCAGCAAGGGGGCGTCATGAAATAGCGTGCGGTCGTGCCCGGAAAGCAGGGAGGTTGGGCGACTCCTCAATGTGGACGCACCGTTTGTTTGTTTTTACAAGTTAGTGTTTAGTTCATGAAATTCATTTAAGAACTTTGTACTGCGTTACGGCCGGTGTGATGAGTCAGCGGTCAGTGATTTCCATCAAATTTGGACGTTCCCTAACATTTGACAGCTCTGCTTTTGACCAATCAGAGATCACGTAGCTTTGACCTGTGCCTGCCGCGCATCAAAGGCAATTCATTAGCTTGGCGTCGCCGTACGCGTGCACCAGACTATACGCCGCGGATATATACGTTGTGAAATTAGATATTTACACAGAAACATTTCGTAAATGTTTATTTACATACCTTGTTTTCAAACGGTGTCTGTAACACCGCAGTAAAACGGCTTAAACATAACAGAAAAGTAATCGTTTTTGTTCATCCTCCTCCTGTTCACTGAAACCACTCAAGTTGTCGTCTTCGGTGTCGGAGTTGAAGAGCCTCAGAATGTCTCCGTCACACACCATTTCAGTCTCTCTGCCGTTCTCAATGTCATTTTCATCTCGAGACACAGTTACCTCTGAAGTTGGGCTGTTCTCCTCACGTAGCAGTCCAGCCTTTTGAAATCCGTTGGTGATCGTAGATTCTTTCACACTGCTCCACGCTTTTAAGATCCACTGGTAGACCTCCGAAAAGGATGATCTTCGCACGCGGCCAGTTTTGGTGAAAGATTTCTTGCCGCTGGTCACCCTAGCCTCCCACTCACCTCAGAGTGTCGCTTTATAATCACGATTCACACTGATGTCCAGTGGCTGCAACAACTTTGTTGTACCTCCAGGAATCACAGCTGGAATTGAGTTTGATCTCTTGATGGCTGTTTTCACAGAATCTGTTATATGGGCCCTCATACTGTCCAAAACAAGCAATGCTTTTTTTCCAGTGGGAAAAAAACCCTCCCGGACGCCTACTGTAACACTCCGTCAGCCATTCAGTCACAAAGCTATCATCCACCATTTTTTGTTAACTTTAACGACTGCGCCTTTTGGGAGTTTTTCTTTTGACATCGTCATCCGCTTAAAAATCACCATTGGTGGAAGCTTTTGTCCGGAAGCGGTACAGCTCAAAACACGTGTGAAGTGAGTTGTCTCGTGGGCAGTTACGTGTAGCAGCTCTATTTCCCTCCTGGATGGACAGATCGATGGCTTTCAACTTAAAAGCTGCATCATACACTTTTCTTCTTATACATTCCATGATGAGGGTGTGAAAAAAAAAAAAACATTTTGCGTTACTGCGTGTCGTGCTGCGGTTTGCGTTGAGCGCGACAAAAACTAGCGTCGTCTTCTACACGCAGGAGGCATCTGCGCATGCCCAAACCCAAGAGCATTATGGGAAACGGTCATGTTTTAAGCATTACGCTCGAACAAGATTTTGTTGTACGTTCAAACAAGTTTGGCCTGTCTTGTTTTTGCACTTGTTGCGCCCCCTGATAGCCGTTAGCGAAAAAAACATCTATATTTTGGCCGCATCGTTCCATAGGTTCAGAGCGTGGGAAAACTGTGGCGGTTTATAGTCCGGAAAATACGGTAATTGTCAATTTTCTTGCGCTGTCCTCATGCTGAAGGAGGCGACGTTCCAAGCAGACTTCGCATCATTTTGGAAAATCTTGTCATGTTGCTAATTTGACCATACACGCAGACACAAATAGGGCAAATGTTGTGTTGAAGACGTGCTGGTGATGTCACAGCAAAGCAAACTAATTAAGATGAAGGGGCGGGTCCAGCGGACTTACAGGACTGGAGCGGCTCAAGCGGCGTGCCGATGTCAGAGCTTCGCCGTATGACGACGAGTTACCGTGACGACACGGGTAGGGCGGGGCCAATGACAAGGAGGCGTGCGTGGCGTACACGTTGCAGAGCGAGCCAGTCAATCGGGAGCTGACGCGCGCGCACCGACTAAGGTGAGAGGTCGTACGACTGTGGCAGCCAATGAGATGTCTGGTTGATGTATGAAAACAAGCTAACAGGAAGTGAGGAAGGAGCGACAGGAAGTGTCTAACCTCAAGCTGGTCACTGACGATGACGCGCTGCGACCGATCCTCTTGGCCGCAGCGGACGCCGGTGATCGGAATGACTCCCGTGGCGACGAGGCAGAGCCCTGAGGGACGCCCGCCAACAGTCTGGAGACAAACACGCACACGTCACGATTGACCCGTTTGTCACTTGTTTGTCCCGTTTGTGATACGCGCACTGACCTGATTGGTCGCTGCACCACGCTGAATAGCTGGTCCGCTCTGAAAGGCAAACAAGGTCATCCGTCTGTCACTCAAAGGTTATGACTGAGTGACAGATGGAAGGAAGGGGCAGGGCTTGTAATACCTGTCAGGCGCAGAGGCGGCGGTGCGGAGGGGGCGGCGACATTTCAAGGCTCGCAGTTTATCTCCCTGAGTTGGAAGTGACCGCTCGCTGGCTTCACTCTGCGCCGACAACACGTTGACTCGTGAGTGTACGTTTATGACGCGCGAGCGTGCGTGTACCTCGTGGAGCCGGTCCGAGCCGGGCGAAGGTTGCGCGGCGCCGTTGTGCATTGCGTCTGTGGTGTTAAAGGTAAGGCGGTCCACGCCGACCACGAGGTCGCGGACGCGCTTCTCGTCCTCTGCCGCCGCCGCTGACCCCTGCGAGCGCTCTCGGTCACCTAGCGACCACAGCCACGTTTGCTTCCTGCACACAAACCCGCTTGACATGCTTGACACATTTGTCGTCATTAGGGCTGCAAAAATTAATGGACAACTAATCGATTAGCAAATTAATCGATAACGATTTTTCATCATCGGTTAATCGCTTAGAAACCTTGTTTAACCTAAAGTTGTCAAAATCTTCGGAATTTCAGCCTCTTAACAATAAATATTAGGGCTGACCAATATCGGGGAAAAATTGCAACATTGCGATAATCTGAAACCCTGCGATACATATCTGTCTTGTAGATGTATTTTACTGCTTTTTGACATGATGCCCAGGGGACTACAGATGAAAACTAGCCTTCTAGCTAATTCTGGCTTTTTTAACCATGTGTACGTCCTGTTTTATGAAATTGCATTGTCCCCTTTCAAATAAACTGATTAATAATATTGCGGTGTTCAAAAATACAGGACTACATGTAAAAAACACATGAAAATCAGCACACATTTTTCTTTTGCTAGAAAAACTATGCTCAGTAGAGCACAAATGTGTTCAGTCATTTGTATGAAGTCCACCTGTATTTAAATGTACTGTAGAATTGAGTCCAACCAGATGAAGTTCAAATATTTCTTTTCAGTTTATTTTTGAAAGGCGACAATGCAATTTCATAAAACACATGAAGTACACATGGTTAAAAAAGCCAGAATTAGCCAGAAGGCTAGTTTTCATCTGTAGTCCCCTGGCTACAGATGAAAACTGTAGCCAGGGGAAAACTATAGTATAACTGGGCTTTTCATGCCCAGTTATACTATAGTCATCAGCACATTCCTAACACTGTTTGTTTGTTTAATCAGTTATTTTACACCTGTTTGAACACACGCATTACTATTTCTATATTTGAGTGCATTAGTTTAAGCAAAACACATTGTGTCGCTGTAGCTCTCCCCCCCAAGTTTAATCTGTTGTGACATGCGTTCGTTCATTACATTCTGAAGAGAAACAGTAAATGCAGGCGTGTAATTCTTTGGTATCCTTATTAATAGTTACAATACAAAACAATAAGTATATACCACTGTGTCACTTGACGGATTATAATTTACTGTAACATCGTTGCTAATCTTATTAGCGTATCCAACCAGGCCCCTCTGCTGGCGACTTATTAATATTACAGCTGACTGACTGCATAATCAATACAGCAACATTGCGCAGGACCCTGCGATCATGTGACTATTACGCATACGTACATCGCGGCGATGATGCTCAAACGATATATTGTGCAGCCCTAGAAAATATTGTCAGATTTCTGTCGTCCTCCATGAAAGACAGCAGACTGATTATCTTTGTTTTACATAAGGCGACATTCGTAAAAACCTGCTTTGACTTTGGAAAACAATCATCAACATTTTGGCTGATTTCCTGACAGATGTTCCGGAACAAACTGAACTGAATCAATTTATTTCCAGTATGTTGGTGTTGTTTTCTGCTCTGTCGATTCGAAATGATCACTGAAGGGATGGAAATGTCAATATGCTTTTTGTCCAATTCATCGAACACATAATCACAGATCACTCGAATGTGAAAAGAATCGTGAGTCGCAGCCCTAATTGTTGTTTTTGTCATTTGCCGTCATCGCTCACTCTTCCAGGAAGTTCTGCTGAGGTCCGATCACCGATCCAGGTCTACAGATCCGGATCCAGGCAATGGCTTCGGGTGCCGTGAAGCGGTATCGCTTCATCAGGTAGCAGCCAATCAGAGTGCCCGTCCTGCCCAGGCCGGCTGGAGAGGACGAGAGTGCGTGAAGCGAGCGCCGAGCCAGGTGACGGCGGGCGTCTAATCTCACCTTTGCAGTGCACGGCCAGGGCACCGCACGTGGCGTCGCATAGCGCCATGAAACGCCGCGCGATGGCGTCGCTCGGCGTGCTGCCGTCCGGGAAAAACAGATCGCAGTGGCAGAAGCCGGCATCCGTGAAGCGAGCGCCCTCGTAGATCTTCTTGTTGAGGCGCACGACCGCTGTCACGCCGCCGGCGCGGAAGTACGGGAAGTACCGCTCGGGGGCGTGGAGCGGGTAGCCTGCAGACACGCGTGCAAATTCGTTAGCCATTCCCACCGACGTGCCACAAAATGCCGCCCGAAGTCCCGTCGGTGTGATTCAGGAGTCGGGAAGGCGTCGCCATTCCAACAGTCCGTTTTCTTCCGCTTATCCCAAGTCGGGTCACGGGGGCAGCGGCTTCACCAGACTTCCCTCTCCCCGGCCACTTCGTCCAGCTCTTCCGGGCACCCCTCCCCTGCCGAGGCGACGTTCCGCATCGCTCCGGCCGGCTTCCGTCGCCGGGGATCGGACCGCCGAGCTCCCTGCCTTCAGCCGCCGCCCAGCCCGCCCCGTCCCCTGCCCCTTCCCACAGGGCGTTCCTCATTCTCGACGGCCAATCACAATACGGTGATGCCTTGAGAGAAGAGTTTTGTTCGTTCAATTATAGAATTGTAATAAATAATATATATGCTTGTCTGAAAACACATCTCAAATCATCTTAGCCCATTCAAATGTAAAAAGGCATGAATCCGTTCCAACCCCACCAAAAACATCCAAAATCCGTTTTTAACATGTTTTTTCATCATAAAAATTTAATTAATAACACAGGAATTACAATTGCTCTCCACATGATATGCAAACACCTAAAGCGTGTACTTAATGTTTTGTCCTTCCTTCTCAATTGGCAGTTGGCGAGGCATCTGAATGCAAGGAAGCCAATGTGGACTGATGGTGACCGGAGGTTGCGAACTGCGCGGCTGCCGTCAGGCGGTGAGAGTCCAAAACGCACATGTATTTAAAACTGCAAAGAAACAGCTCATATCTTGAAACACTCGTATCTCAAGGCGCCTCTTTATTCGGGTTAGACTTTTTGGACGTTTTCTTGGAGCACAAACACATGTCCAAATTTAGTCTTTAGTTTCTCCCATTAATACACTTCAATTCCAAAACGTCAGTTCTAGATATTTTCAGATGACCTCAATTTCATATTCAACACCATCAACAAGATAACACGTTTAACACTAGATATATGTTAAACACGGTGAAAAAGAACATATGCTCGTCCCAACTCATACACCTTCCACTCGTTGCAGACTTTTCTCACTTTTTGGCGCTTACGACTCATTTTGTCTTGGAGCTACATGGAGAAGGGAGAAGGAAGAAAAAAAAAAAAAAAAAAAAAAAAAAAAAAAAAAGAAATATTGTAATAGGACTCCAAAAACCCACCATTCTCAATTTTGCTTTTGGGGTGCGGTCCGCTGAAGGCCAGAAGTTTTCCGGGAACAATCCAGTTGAGATCTCCATTCTCCACGCGCTGAGCGGACAGGAAATCGACAACGACCACAAGGTGAGCGGAAACACCGGGATGCCACGGCGCGGGAGGGACACGGGCGAGCTTCGTACCTCGTAATGTTCGTACTCCTCCACGTCAAAAGACTCAAAGTCGAAGAATCCGTGTTGGAGAGCCTGAAACCACCAAAAAAAAGATTTCAGCATGAGACGACAGGAAATGCTTCCACAAGCCTCCGCGTGCGCCGCGTCGTTGCGGACGTTGGCAACCATGAGCCGCAAAGTGACGACACGCGTGAGGAGCAAACGCCCACATATATCGACACGCAAATGAGAATGTGTGATTGGCAGAAAGCTCACCTTCCTGATGCCTTGCAGGCAGTCCAGAACGCTCAGGTTGAAAGTGCACTTCCCGAACGACGCATCCCTACACACACACACACACACACACACACACAGTGTCATGGAGCAACACACACCTGCAGGTGGCAGCAACTAACCTGTGTGTGTGTGTGTGTGTGTGTGTGCGCGTTCATGATCCTGTTAAGTGAGATTAGAGGAAGGAGCCTGTTAGTGACATCAAAATACAGCATGAAGACCATTAGGAAAAATAAAAGCAGCATTTCAATTTGCCCGAGTCAGTGAAGGCAGCAGCATGTGGGCGTGGCCTAACAGGCCGACTCAATCCGTCAGCTGTTTAACCCTCAATTTACGTCATGTACGCGCACACGCACGACCTTTATCCCTCACACACGCACCTAAGGACAGCATGCATGCAGACACAGACACACGCACACGCACATGGCCTTTATCCCTCACTCACACACACACGCAAGCCCGCACACAGAGTGATGTAAAATGTGTGGAGACTTGTTGACTTTTTGGGTTAACCTGAAGGGCAGGTAGGCGGCGTTGGATCCTGACACCAAAGCTCTGTAAGCCTCTTCAGGAGTTTTCTTCAAGTAGATCACCTGAAACACGTACGCGCACACAAAATGAAGGTCAAGGGTAGGAGCGCGTTCGGGCTGGGTTTGGGGTGGGTGGGTGGGTGGTGGGGTGGTGTAGGGGGTTCTCACCGCGTATCCTCCGATGAGCATGGCTGCATTGGAGCGTTTCCTCTGGTCAAAACTGCTGTAGTGGACGATTCGTTTACGGCTCAATGTGAACGACTGCGCGCACACAAAGCAGACCAAGTTGACTTTGTTGAGGCAAACCAGCAGCAAGGCCAAGGTCTCCACACTAACTTTAGCACTGCTGCGACTGACTCTTTCAGTTGGTGCCACCAGCACATGATTTGGTCGCACCGTTTTTTGAGGAGGTATAGCATGTGCACGGCATACCAGTTTCGATTGACAGTGACTCCATCCATCCATTTTCTGAGCCGCTTCTCCTCACCCGGGTCGCGGGCGTGCCGGAGCCTATCCCAGCTAGCATCGGGCAGGAGGCGGGGTACACCCTGAACTGGTCGCCAGCCAATCGCAGGGCACATATAATAAACAAACAAATTTGCAACTACGGGCAATTTAGAGTCCTCAATTTTTCAGTCAAATTTCAGTTTTGACACTCAAACTTAGGCTCAGGTGCATCTGATTTCCACTGATCATCCTTGAGATGCTTCTACAACTTAAATTCAGTTAATTGAACATCATTTGGAATGGCACACCTGTCTATGTAAGGTCTCATAGTTGGCAGTGCATATCAGAGCAGAAACCAAGCAATGAAGTCTAAGGAATTGTATATGTACATAGATCCTTTCCAAAAAATTGGAATATCATGGAAAAGTTTATTTACTTCCATAATTCCTTTCTATAACTTTCATAGGTTATAGATTCAGGGCCCACAATTTAAACAACTTCAAGTATTTATTTGTTTATTTTTACATACTTTGGGCTTCCAGCTCATGAAACCCAGGAAATCAGGAATTAAAAAAAATTTAATACTGTGACAAAATCAGCCCAAATTCTGCAGGACATAAATGTTTTAAACGGAGTGTCACGCACTAATCATCTACTAAACTCAAAGAACCTGCACAGGTTTCCCCAGGTGTCATTAAATTGCTTCAGTTTGGTTCAATTGCTTCAGTTGGGTTCAATAGGGGGAAGACTGCAGACTTGACAAGTGGCCAGAAGACCATCATTGACCCTCCACAAGGTGGGTAAGCCACAAAGGTTCATAGCTAAGGAGGCTGGCTGTTCACAGAGTGCTGTGTCCAAGCATATCAATGGAAGGACAACATCTGGGAGAAGAAGATGTACCGGCAAAAGAGATGACCGTGGGCTTCAGCGGATTATCAAACAGACAAGATTCAAGAATCTAGCAGAGATCTAGAAATAGTGGAATGAGGCGGGAGTTACAGCTTCAAAAATCACCACATTCAGACTCATCCGGGAGATGGGCTACAACTGTCGGGTTCCTCGGGTCAAGCCGCTTCTGAGCCCGAGCCGACGTAGGAAGCGTCTCAACTGGGAATCGAGGTCCAAGGGTTTGGAGGAAGACGGGTGAAGAACAGAACCCAAGCTGCTTCAAGTCCAGTGTGAAATATCCACCGTCAGTCATGATTTGGGCTGCAATGTCCAGTGCAGGTGTTGGTAAACTCTGCTTTCTTAAATCCAAGGTCAGCGAACCAGTCTAGCACAATGTTTTCGAGGACTTGATGATTCCTTCAGCTGAGGAACTGTATGGAGATGCAGATTTTCAGAATGTTTTCGAGGACTTGATGATTCCTTCAGCTGAGGAACTGTATAGAGATACAGATTTTCATCTTCCAGCAGGACCTGGCGCCTGCACATACCGCCAGAAGCACCAAAACCTGCTTTTGATGCCCATGCCATCACACTGGCATGGGCTTGACTGGCCAGCCAACACGCCAGATCTAAACCCCATTGAGAATCGATGCGGTATTATCAAGATGAAAATGAGGGGCGCCAGACCCCAAAACAAAGAAGAACTGACAGCAAGCATCAAGGAAATCTGGGCTTCCAGAACTCCCAGGCAATGCCACAGGCTGATTGCCTCAATGCCACGGCGCATCCAGGCAGTGATTCCCGACCAAGTATTGACATATACTAGACAAGAATTAACATATCGTTTTGAAAGTACCATATTTTGATTCATTTAATGTGACCCTAATTTCTTTTTTTTCTACTAAAAAATGAGAAGCAAATGGTAATTTCTTCCCAGTATTCCATTTTTTTGAATTCCTGATTTTGTGGGTTTTATGAGCTGTGGGTTTCCAGCTCTAAAACCCACAAAATAAAAATAAAAATACCATATTTGGATTGATTTCATGTGACTGTAATTTCTCTCTTTTTTTCTACAAAAACTGAAGTCAATGATTTCTTCACAGTATTCAAATTTGTTGAATTCCTGATTTCGTGGGTTTTATGAGCTGGAAGTCCAAATTTTGTCAAAATAAACAAATAAATACTTGAAATTGTTTAAATTGTGGGCCCTGAATCTATGATCTATGAAAGTTTAACTTTTTTAATGGAATTATGGAAATAAATAAACTTTCCCATGATATTCACATTTTTTTTTAGAAAGGGTCTATATATAAAAAACTGCATTGCATGAACAATCTAACACGCCTGCCGTAATACGGTCTTCAATGCTTTAAATATGACGGTCACGATTACAGACAGTCAATGTCAACAGAGTACTAACATTACTCCCCTTGTTTTTTTTTGCAAATGTACACAATTTACAAATTATTTCACTATGAGGAAATTCCGGACTTTTCAGTCCTGTAGGAGAACCATTCAGCAGGCCAACCATTGCTAAAGCACTCCACCAATTACAAAAGCTTGTTTTCTCCACTTTTTGGTCAAAAGGTGGTGCTACTTTTGGGGAAACCAACCCGTTCTAATGCTGATTACTCAAGAATTCAAATAGCTAGAAACAAACTTTCTGGTGAAAGAAGAGTCAGAACACAATATTCTGCGTGTCTTCAAAGACAGGCCAAAACACTGGAAACCGTTGGCAACGTGGGCAACTCGCTTTTGCCAACGACCGCCGGTGAACAAGTTCAAAGTCGACAGTCGCTTTTTGAAAACGAGTCCCACGGGAGGTCCAGAAAAGTGACTAAATATAGCGAAAAAGCTTTTGTTCACTAGCTCATCACTGTTGGCAACCATGTTGTTAGTCTAAGCAGTGCACGTCAGCAAAGACGCAGGTTCAGCTCGGGGGAAAAACGGCATTCAAAGCAATGGATTGCCCTGACGAATCATTCAATGGATAAATTAAATGGACAAATCGCTCGGATGTGTACGCTTGAGAGTATGACACTAGTGCACACGTGCGCGCGCAATGGTGTCACCAGCGTGCAGGCGGTCGGTGGACATTCCAAGTGAGGGCGGCGACTGTGTCAGGAACTCACCTTGAGCTTCTTGTTGAGCTTGCAGCAGTATCGGTACAACACTGCCAAGTTGAGAGGACCAAAGTCTCCGTAGAAACTGGCCACACGCACACACAACAGGAAGCAAATTAGCACGCTGTCTGACCTTCACAATAAAAGCGCAAGGACGCCGACACTTACTTCTCGTAAACAAACTCGTCGTCCGTGCAGAAGTAGTGAGTGTTGGCCGTGCTTTTGGGCTTGCTTCGTAACGTCGCAAAATACAGACGCTCTATCACACAAGGAGCACTGCTTATTAGTGATCATATGGTGAGTCACAGAGATGCTATTTATAGCACCATGACAAGATTTCCCGTCAAAATGCTGCGGGTGGTTGGATTGCTCGTTTTAACTTTTGGACCTGGATAGTTCCCAAAATCCATCCATCCATTTTCTGAGCAACTTCTCCTCACTAGGGTCACGGGCGTGCTGGAGCCAATCCCAGCTGTCATCGGGCAGGAGGCGGGGTACACCCCGAACCGGTTGCCAGCCAATCGCAGGGCACATACAAACAACCAACCATTCGCACTCACATTCACACCTACGGGCAATTTAGAGTCGTCAATTCATGCATGTTTTTGGGATGTGGGAGGAAACCGGAGTGCCCGGAGAAAACCCACACAGGTACGGGGAGAACATGAAAACTCTACACAGGCGGGGCCGGGGATTGAACCCCGGTCCTCAGAACTGAGAGGCTGACGCTCTAACAAGTCGGCCACCGTGCGGCCCAGTTCCCAACATGTGCACTCAAAATCCATTTGTAGATATGAGGGAGTCGGGATGATTAGCGACTGCGAAGGCTTCATCATCCCTAGATCCCCAACCACTAGAAACTAAGAATGAGGAAAGCTGAGATGGCAACTGTGGCACATTCACGGTTACTATGTGATGTGCTAAATTGCAACCAATTAGTTTCTCATCCATTTTTGTATCGATTAACTCTATATTGTCCACGGGGGGGGGGCGTATGTCTCTGGCTCACCAAGACAGACAGCACTAAAAATAGTAATACCGATATTGACATACATAAGAACTATAATAAAACACATTCAAACGGAAGTGAGATATATTGAGAATAGGAATAAAAGTAAGGGTAAAATACGATCTCGTAAAAGAAGTCGAACCGGAGCAGTTCAGGTCACAACACAACACAAAAGTTATTTGACTTTTAATTCAAGTCGCTCATATTTTCGTTGAACAACTTTTAAGCACTTCTCTTGGGGGGGGGGGGGGGGGGGGGGGGGGAAACCTACGTACTTTATGCACTCACCAGCAAGTTTTGAGTGACAAGCGTTGTAAATCGTGATTGCAGTTTCCAATGTTTGTTTTTACCTTTGATAAACTCTGCGGCTCCGAGCGGTTCGGCCTCGCCCGTCGCGCCGAACAGGGCGGTCAGAACCGGGGTGTGAGTCATGGGTCCGTCTAAATCCTGGCCGGGCAGCCGCTCAACTTGTCGACTGGCAGGCTAGCAGCGAAGCTAGCTGCCGCTCGCTCGCAGTCAACAAGTTCCCAACTTTGTCCTCAACTTCCCATCGTGCTCGCGCTTCCCTATCGGACGCTAATTTTGCACTTTCGTCAACCATTTGCCGTCCTCAAGTCATCGCGCGTTAGCATGTTAGCACGTTAGCTCGGATTAACGAGCATAATCACTACGAAAACGAGATTGCGCAATTCCTCTTTTAAAAACTCGTTACCATGGAGACCTCGGGCCAATCAGCAAACTGAGCCAACTGTGCTGCTTTCAAGCTCCCCCGGAAAAGAGAAAATTCACACCCAAAAAGAACGGAGAGAAAAATAATTTTTTTTTTTTTTTTTTGAAAGACGAATCCTCGCGGAATTTAGTGTTGTTTTTTGCTCTAAATACGACCAAACATTCTCTGCGGTTTGCTGTTATATTCACATGAAATTCAGAAATTACTTCAACATCTCATTCATGGGGCAAGTTGTTGTCGCAAATAACCTGCTCTGCGCAATATTCTATAGATTTCTGACTTTTGACAAGATGTCAGGTCATCATTTTTGTCCTCACGTTTTCATATCACTATAAGATGTGTGTTTATGCAAATGGTTGGCACCTTTCTGTGTTCATTTATCATTAGTTATTATATATTTGACTCCTCACGCAGCACTCGATCGAAGTTCCATTTGCTTTCGCCATCAGACTCGAGGATTCTGTCACAGCAAGTGGAACTAAACAATAGCTTGTTAATCGTGACATCACATTCTAGGAGCGGTGATGAGTTGTTTATGTCACAGTGATGACATCACACTTACCCGCAACCAGAGAAATCCACACACAGTTAGCACCCGGTGCCGGTCCCGCAGGGCTGTCCTGCTGCATCCTGCAGATGTGGGCCATGCTGCAGGGCAGCCGGCGGACTGACTAGAGGACTCGCGGGGCGTCAGGTGACCCGGTTCAGGTTTCTGCCACTTTCAGAGGGGCGCAGGTGTGAGTTTCCATCGGGCTCGGATTACAGCGGGCTCGGCTCAGACGCGGACGGAACACCGACCCGCCTGTCAGCTCGGCGACCGAACCGGGTCGCGCGGTCAATCGACACGTGTGATGTCACGGAAAGGAGGCGGACCCACCACAGGAAATGGTCTACTTGACAACATCTGGCCCAAAGTCAGCTGGAAGAGAGTCGAGCTCGCCCGGGACCCCCAACAAGGTAAGCGCCCCAAAAAATTTATTCAGTTCAATTGAATTTTCCATCGCGCCAAAAGTTGTCTTTGTCACGTTCCATATGGAGCAGGTCGAGAAGCTCCGCACTTCACACATGAAGAGAGCAAGTGAGAGGTTAGTGACATATACGGCAGCTTCGCTAACGAACGGCTCATCAAAATAAGAGGAAAACCCAAGTGTCCATCATGCAAATACAAATGGGAAGTGCAAAACAAGAAAATGTAACTAACTGTCGAATGCGCAGTCGCCGCTCACTCAGTTCACATTGGAATCGCGTGTCAACCATCACGACGGGGCGAGTTGACTGTGGTAAGGTGTGTTTCGGGCCCCCGGATGGCCAAAAGCTCCATCGTAAACATCAAAAAGCAAGACAGCTGATAAGTTTATTCATTCATTTATTGTTCATTCATTCATTGAATTTTACAGTTCGAAAAACAAACAAACACCTGAGCAGGAGGGGCTGCGTGAGGGCGTGTCTACATGTTTGGGTTGCTGACCCCTGACCCCTGACATTCGACGATGTAGGTGACGTTGAGCTCGTCCTCACATTTTGTTATCGTGAACTTTGCCTGCAAAAAAAAAAAAAAAAAAAAAAAAAAAAAAAGATTGTCAAGCTGCTGTGATATCATTCAAACAGCGCCCAAAGCCAACAAAAACACAACAAAAATAACAATAAGTAGAAAAGGTCCCTCAGAAATGTGAGCTGGGACAGCTCCCAGCTGCAAGTCTGTACCTGACATTTGTTTTACTTATTTATTCTGAGTTGGGCTAGAACTATTTGAAACTATTTGCCTCAACCAAATAAAGTCTCACAACGGTCCGTTTTCAACGACTTGCTAAAATGCTAACAGCTGCGAATGCTAACATACAGCAAGACGGCATCTCGAGTACAGAAAGCAAAGGCGGACTGAAGAGGGTTTCACTTTGTGCTCTGAGGTGTCACAATGAACCGATTCATCAACAACTAATTGACCATAAAATTAATCAACAACTATTTATATAATAATAATCGATTAATCATTTAGAGACCTTGGTATAGCTATATATTGTCCAAAACCTCCGATTTCAGCCTCTCAACAGTACTAAATATTCTCAGATTTCTTATTTGTGTTTTTTCAAAATAAGACATTTGGAAACATCTGCTTTTACTTTGGAAAACAACGATCAACATTTTTCCAGATTTTCTGACAGATGTTACAGACCAAACCAAGAAGCGAATCAGTCAATTTATGGGAAAAAAATAGAAATTGTTTCATCAATTATGAATTTTTTTTTGCAGCAGCAGTAGTATGTGTAATTGACAGGAAACCACCTCACAAGTGGAAATCAAACTAGTAGCCCTTCGAACACTTAGCCAAGAAGTCGCTGTCACGTTCTAAAAGGTTACGAGTACACCACCACTCCCTCTCATATATATAATATATATATATATAATATATATATATATATATAATATATATATATATAAAATTGCCATAAAGTAATGCAAAATGAATTCTTATCCAATTATTCAATGGAATCATTGTTGGAATAATCAATTCTAAAAGATATTGGCGAGTGAAAGCAGGTCTGGTCTCAAAAGGAAATATTTGACAGGAGCGCCCACGTCACGTGACCTCTCACCTGAGTCATCTGCTGGGCTACGTGGATGGCGGTCTGCGTGTGGAGGGTGACGGCCCCCGTTCGGATCCGCGACGTCCCCTTCGCTAGGGCCATGAAGACGATCAGCTGAACGAGAGCACAGCGCGCACAAACGTTAGCGCGTGTCCCGCCAACTTGCCAGGTCCCGCCGGCTCGAGGTATCCCGCCCGCTTGCAAAGCTAATTCTGGATGCTTTTCGAACTCACCGACCGACCGAAATGCGCTGTCATTGGTTAAATCCACAAAATGGTTTGTTTCGTGGTTATAGGCCGTTCTGCTCCCAGACAAGGCGTGCGGATGTTTAATGCAATGACAGTGCCGTCTTTTTTCCTGTGGTCCCTACTCCCCCCGTCAGGATTCTGGGTGGCGTGGGAGGCGGGTGGCTGTCTTTTTGCCTGTGGTCCCGACTCCCCCCGTCGGGATTCTGGGGGGCCAGGTGGGCCTTTGCTGTCTTTTTGCCTGTGGTCCCGACTCCCCCGTCAGTCTGGGACAACCCAGTCCTTGTGTGCCTCTGATCTGCTCGCGGCTCCTACACGATGGCTCTTCTTGACTCCACTCTGCTGAGCAGCTATGTTACATATTGCAACATAAACTGCGGGTGTCAGGTGTCCTAGGGGCTCAGAAACTGCGGTTGGGGAGGAGGGATGTGTTTGCGTCTTATCATTTGTTTTGTGAACCACTTTGCGTTGCTTTTTAAGTATGATGTGCTATGTACAAGTAGATGAAAGTTTTGATTGATTGAATATGGCGCCGGCGCATCACATTGTCCAGATTTTGGGGTGCGGTCGCCCTGTCCCACCCTCACACGTTCCGTGTCCCTCTCGGCCGTGGCATGTCGCCCACTCACCTGGTCCTGGAGGAATTCATCCACGCAGCCGTTGTGACGAATGTTTCTTAGCAGCATCTCTGCCGCTTCGATGCCAATTTTGTCAGCGTACACGCCTGAAACACATACATGGTGCCAAGGGGATGGAGGATGGCAAGTTGTTTGCTGCCCTCTGCTGGTAGAGGTGCTCCTCACCTCTCTTGCCCAGAGCAGAGCCCGCAAACAAACATCCTGTGGACGACTCTGCGATGATTCTTAAAACAAACAAACGTTAAATGTTTCAATGACACCTGGAGTAATGCATTACTAGTAATGGGACAAATTAACACTTATAAATCAAACTGACTTTTTAATAGTTGGTATTTTTCAATTTGTAAATGGATTCATGAGGGAATAATGCAGCAGCTGAGCAGTCAATTGTCCCAATTAGTTTTGCTCCCTTCAAAAGTGGTCAGCACATTCAGTCAACCCGTACCTATTATATATCATGTCACTCATTTTAACAAAGAGTCTTGTGCAAAGGTTTTAATAACTTTGTTATGAAGCTAGAAAATCTATCCATCTATCTGTCTTCCTTCAGTATACAACAAAAACAAAGGAATTGACCTTGCCGTTCCAATACTTTACAATACTAAGAATCTTTTTTTTTAATGTCTGTCAGTCATATAGTTGTGGTGGGGCTCACAATGAAGTGTTTTTCACACTGGCCACTCTGCGTCAAACAAATGATCAAGTAAATGTAAAGCATTTGTTTTTTTGAAATTTAATTGACATGTTTTGTCTGTTACTGCTTGTTGCGGACAACCTTCTTGTTCACGGTAACATATTTTGCAATGTTGTCGAGTCACTGTCCCTCTTTACTTCATACGAAACTATGGTATGCCATTGTCTTGCTGTACCGCCTCAAAAAAATGGTGCGACCAAATCATGTGCCGGTGCTGGTCGTGCAAAAGTTAGTGTAGAGCCCCGCCCGTCTTCCGAGCCGCACGCACGTGTATGAATGCTGCTGAGGTTAAAGGTCAGTGATCATGTCAGTAAGTGTCGCTCACATGATTCCGTTTCCATTGCCGCACGCTTTCTCCTTTTCCTGCACCGCTTGGATGTTGATGTACAGATCCTTGATTTCTCTGCGGATGGTTCGCACGGCGGCCGCCGACATGTCCTTAGCCAGCTGGGCACAAACGCGCCACACAAAGAACACGACATGACGTTGGACCGACACGCCGCGCATACGTCACATGAAGAACACAAACAGGTTACATTGGATCTACCTTGAAAGGCAGAACCCCGGCCACGTACGCTCTTCCGTGAATCTTTGAGATGTTGCCTCTCTCCAACATGGTGACCGCCTGCAACTCTTTGGCCGCGTGCACCGCCGCACACACCTCGCCGCCACCCTTTGGGTAAAAACCTCTGACACACACACACACAAAGTCACAACATAAACAAAGAACATTGGTGTGATCTCAGGGTAGGTAAAAATATAGACTGATGCATTGCAATATTCACCCCCAACGGGTTCTGCACAGAATCTCCCGCGCTGCCGATCGGCGAATGTGAAAGCTGTCGGGTTGCGTCGCGTCAGCGCATGTTCCGTCTTCACATAAATACGTATTAAGATGTATCGAAGGGGGATTTGTATCGACTGAGGGGCCTGCTACCGACACGGTCGTATCGCTCGTCTCCTGTACCAACGGATATCCGCTTGAACCAGTTTATCGGTCCCGGCCGACTCAAAAGCCCACGCACGCTCGGTGTTAAGAACGTCCATATAGTCAGTTGCTCAATGTGCAGGTGCAAGTCGCAGACTGTCACTTTTTCACCATGGTCCCTTCTGAGTTGGGTTCAACCGCATCACGCGGTAAAAAACACAAAAAACGCTCGCCTGGTCGCCTCAAGAGTGCACCACAGTCGGCGATGTTCACATAGATGTGCGCATGTCACCCGTCTGTAAAGCAACCGTTCCGGCTAAATGTAAAGGCACATTTAAAAACCAGATCGGAATAAATCACATCATATGTAATCAAGTGAGCAGAGATCTTCAATTGGAAACATTTCGATCAGAATGAAAAACAAAGTCTGCATGTAAACTCTACATAACAAACTGCCGTGTGCTGTCGTTACATAGTACAACACATTACATCATAGCTCATGCTGAACTTTTCACTTTTTAAGTGATGATATTGGGACGAATGAGCGGAGTTTGATTATTTGCCGTCGAGTGTTCCAGTTGTTTGGGGGGAAAAATTGAAACGGTCAACCAAAACTAGTGCGGACTTTGGGAAGAAAGAGGTTAATAAAACTGCTGAAACGGAGAGTGCGGGTGGTGGTATGCATGGTGAGCAGAGAGTCACAAGGCAGGATTTACCGCTGCCCATTAAACGCGCGAACGCACACACCTCATTTTGATATCACAGTCAAAATGGACTCCAAACTTTTTCACGATGGGTTTGAAGACCTGAAGAGGGAAAGTGACAACGTTAATTGACAGCTCAGAAGCCCCACTGCAATTTCTGTGTCCAGGCAGTTAACTAAAGAGGGCAGGGCGCCATTGTAATGGAGACTAAATGATGACGACGCATACGTTGACAGTGTAGTCTATTTGTGGCGCCATTTCCGCGTTGGTTCCTCCTCTGAGGCTCAAGTTTGAGACGTCATCTGCGTAGAGCGCACACGGCAGCGCCACCTGCAGTAACAGACACACACTCCTGACACGTACACGCACACATACACGAATGAGTACGCAGCGCGCGCGTACACACACACACACGTGTTAGCATACAAGCGGCGTAGCCGGTCACCCTGCTGTGTGCGTGTCTGCTGTGTAGTTTCCAGCTCGAATCTTTCCCGGAGTCAGGCTGACGTCGGTGGAGCCGACAGCGCCGCCCTGCAGGACGCCGGCACACATGTCGGAAACCAGCTGAAGGCCGCTCAGGTGCTGAGGCCTGGGCGCGACACGACGCACAATCGATCATTGAAGGCACACAAATAGAACACAAGCACACAACATACAAGCACACATTCACAGCATAGAAGACACCACAAAGCGCACAACATGGAACACACAGGACATATTTTATCCAGTCCGTTTTTGACTTTAAAAGGCATTTGAAGGCTCAGTCATCACTTTATTAGGGACACCAACACAAGGTATTAGGGGTGCAAATAACTTTTATGATTAAGCTGTTGATTATTTTCTCAATTAATTGAGCAGAAAACAAATGTTTAAATTCCAAAGCAGGACATTATTTCAAATGGACAGTAAAAATCAATAGTTTATCAGTTTGAACATGAAATATCTTGTCTTTGTAGTGTATTCAATTGAATATAATGTAACTTGAATAGGATTTGCAAATCACTATTGTTTTTATTTACATTCTCCCAAATGTGAATAACTGCACATTCTGTAAATTTCTCCTTTTCTTTTTTGAGATATATATATATATATATATATATATATATATACTTTCCAAAAAAAATTATATCATGGAAACGTTTATTTATTTCCATAATTCCATTCAAAAAGTTACTTTCATATCTTATAGATACAGGGCCCATAATTTAAACAATTTCAAGTATTTGTTTATTTTTACATAATTTGGGCTTCCAGCTCATACAACTCACGAAATCAGGAATTCAAAAAATGTGAATACTGTGAAGAAATCATTTACTTCTCAGTTTTTGTAGAAAAAAAGAGAAATTACGGTCACAATAAATCAATCCAAATATGGTACTTTCAAAACAATACGTTAATCTTCAATACTTGGTTGGGAATCCCTTCGCTTGAATCACCGCCTGGATGCATCGTGGCATTGAGGCAATCAGCCTGTGGCATTGCCTGGGAGTTCTGGAAGCCCAGATCTCTTCCTGTCAGTTCTTCTTTGTTTCTGAGTCCGGTGTCCCTCATTTTCCTCTTGATAATACCCCATCGATTCTCAATGGGGTTTAGATCCGGTGAGTTGGCTGGCCAGTCAAACATTGTGATGGCATGCGCATCAAAGCAGGTTTTGGTGCATCTGGTCTGGCCCGGTATGGGCAGGGGTCAGGTCCTACTGGTAGATGAAATCTGCATCTCCATACAGATCCTCAGCAGAAGGAATCATCAAGTCCTCTAAAACATTCTGCTTGACTGTTGCGCTGACCTTGGATTTAAGAAAGAGATTACCAACACCTGCACTTGACATTGCACCCTAAATCATGACTCACGGTGGATATTTCACAATGGACCTCAAGCAGCTTGGGTTCTGTTCCTCCAAACCTTCGGATCTTGATTCCAGAATGAAAGGCACACTTTACTTTCACAGGAAAAGAGGACATCGGACCGCTGGCCAACAGTCCAGCCCTTGTTCTCCTTTGCCCAGGTGAGACGCTGCCTACGTTCGCTCGGGCTCAGAAGCGGCTCGACCCGAGGAACCGGACTGTTGTAACCCATCTCCCGGATGAGTCGGAATGTGGTGGTTTTTGGAAGCTGTGACTCCCACCTCATATCTCTGCTAGTCTCTTCTGCCAGTGCATCTTTAAATTGTGGGCCCTGAATCTATAATGGTTTAACTTTTTGAATTAAATTATGGAAATAAACTTTTCCAGGATATTCACATTTTTTGGAAAGGGTCTGTATATAATTGTATGCTCATATTGTTGACCTCAACGCTGCAAATTGTGAGGAGCCTCACCGATTTGCGTTGTTTCGTTTCACAGTGACAAAAAAAGGGCGATTGTGCGCAACGTTTGCCTGCTGCGGCCTCGCTCCCCACCTGAGTCCTGGACTGCTCCTGCCCGCTCGCACTTTGCACATCGTGACGGGCGAGCCGCTGATGCAGCTCAGCGCCGCCGCCACTCGCACGATTTGGCCGCCCTGCGACCGAGCGAAGGAAGCAATGGAAGAAAGCAGGAAAGAGAGGAGTGAAGCAGGGTAAGGAACAAGGAAGGAAGCAAGCAAGGAACAAACGAAGGAAGCAAGGAATGAAGGAAGGAAACAAGAAGGAAGGAAAAACAAGGAAAGGAGTGAAGCGGGTAAAAAACAAGAAAAGAAGGAAGGGAGAGAAACGTCGATGAAGAACGCAGCAAGATAACAGAAGAGACCGGCTGCTAACGTGCCAGTCAGGCAGCTAGTCCTCTTGTATCAACACTCACGCCCTCCATGACGCTGCCGTCGAGCTCCACTGCCGACGACTCCATGTCCAACATGAACCTCTTGTGGTTTTTATCGATGGCGACCTGCAAAGGAACTTTTCAACGCGTTCGAGACGACTACTAAATGCTACACGACTGCACTTTCTTCACTTTTGGCTTCCGCTTCTTTGGGGTTTATTGGCGTTTTCCAAACTCGCTTAATGGTGGATTAGCGCCACCAACTGGACGGGAGGGCGACTGAGAGAATGTGCCAAAATAGTCGTCGGAAAAAAGTCGATATTCAAGCAAGACCAGATTTCTAAAAATTCAAGACGTGCAGAAAGCCAGTCTTGGGAGCCAAACATTGTTTTGTTAATTCTAAGGAATTTTCCCAAATAAATCATATTATTTCCTACATAGCATATATCTGGATGTTTATTAGATTTCCGTTTTTCTCCAAAATAATTACCTTAATTGTCATCTTTCTGTGACTCAGAATCTGTTCATGTCCATATATATTGATTTAAGATTATTTTTTAAAATTCTGTCTTTTTGTCAGATACCCTAGGGAAATGTCATTACCGCCACAATGGCATATTGATTAAAAATGGATTAATCTTGTGATGGTAATGACATTTCAAAGTTTTTAGCGAACTGTGCTATGCTGGTAGAGTTATCTTAAATATTTATTTTAGCTAGCTAGTCCTGTACAACATTTTATATGATTATCAAGTTTTTACAGGAAAATCTTAAAACATATTAACACCGCAAGTCGTTTGGTAATGATATGCAATACAAATTATGTGACTTAAGGGTACAAATGAGGGGAAAAAAATTACTCTTACTCCAGTTATCAAAATGTCTGACTTCTCTCTGCCCTAGCATGTGCTTGCTTGAGTGACGAGAGAAAATGACACAGTGAATTAAAGAATCAGATTTTGATCCAAAAATGGTCAATGTGGCGGTAATGACAAGCAGCTTTAAGGGACAGACTTATTTGAGTAAAAATAAAAGACAGAATTTGAAATGGTTTGTATATATGATGAGAAATGATTAATTCTATTATATTTTAAGGAATTTATGGTCAAAGTTACACTATTTTAACATTTCTTAGAAGAACAATAGAGCGTCATATATCCAAAGCCTGTGCTAGGGACAGGGTGAAAACTAAAATACCACCATAAAACCGCTCATAAAATGTCAAAATATACTAATATTAACATGAAATTTTAGACAACACTTCTAATTAGGCACACCCACTGCTGGTCATTGAAATAAATCAATTTAAATATATTTTTTCTTTAAATTTTACATCAAGGACACAAAAAGGCCCGTAATCAAATAAACACCCATATATATTTCATATTTTTATGAATGGAGAGTTTTCTGTCAAGATCTGTATAACATACATAGATAACATAAACAAACAAACATACGTATGCAGGCACTTGATATATAATAAAATGACATCAGATACATAGCAAAGGGCATAGGCACAGTAGACTCTTTTTCATCGTAAGTCTCCGAGGTATTGTCATGTAGAAATTCGTTTCTTATCATTTCTTAATTTCAAAGCATTTGTGTACAAATTAACATCTACAAGAAATATTTGAAAATTTAGAAGGCTTTGGAGATTCTCGTTTTGTTTTGATTTGTTATGAATGACTACGTAGTTTTTTTAATATTTTTTATGAAAGGCTTTTTTTTCATAAATGGCAACTTTTTTTTTAAATGAACAGCTACTTTTTAATGAACGTTTCAACGTTCACAAATAATTTTAAGCACGTCCAATTGCGTATACAAATAATAACAGTGTAAGTATTGATTACAAGAGTGATCAGCGTAGTACATGAAATTACCGATAAATAAAATATTTATCCATCCATCTTGCGCACGGCTTCTCACGCGGCTCGCGGGCGTCCTGGAGCCCATCCCATCTGAATCTGGGGGACAGGCGGGGTACACCCCGCACCGGTCGCCCCGATCGCAGGGCACATAAAGACAAACACC
Source organism: Phycodurus eques (assembly GCF_024500275.1). NCBI lineage: Eukaryota > Metazoa > Chordata > Actinopteri > Syngnathiformes > Syngnathidae > Phycodurus > Phycodurus eques. The sequence goes on from NC_084532.1 coordinate 31,056,732, forward strand.
CATTCACATTTAGAGTCTTCAACTACCACGCATGTTTTTGGGACGTGGGAGGAAAAGGCACGCAGGCGCGCGTAGAACATGCAAACTCCGCACAGGCGAGGCCGGATTTCAACCCGCAACCTCAGAACTGTGAGGCGGATGTGTTAACCAGTCGTTCACCGTAGATAGTAAAATGCACAGTTAAGCAGGTAAACCAACTTTGCATATTTTTCAGTGTGAGGCGCAAAGACAAAAAGCGATCATCGCCTCCCACCACCGTGGGAGACCTAGGTTCAAGACCCCGACCGGACCATCCGGCCACATCCCCCGGACTCACGGCTGTGGTGTCCTTAAGCGAGACACCGATACCCCGAAATGCTCCCCGGGCGCTTCAGCTGCCCCCTGCTCCGGTGTGTTCCACGCACATGTGTATGTGTATGTGTTCACTGTGATGGGTAAAATGCAGAGAACACATTTCATGACAATAAAAGGCGATTTCTATTCTACTGCTTTTATCAACGTTCTGATGTGACGTCACTGCAGGCTGATCAGAATCAGAATCATCTTTATTTGCCAAGTATGTCCAAAAAACACACGAGGAATTTGTCTCCTGTAGTTGGAGCCGCTCTGGTACGACAACAGACAGTCAATTGGCAGAGAACACTTTGGAGACAGAAAGACATTGACAAAAAAAAACAAAAACAAAAAAACAGTCGCTGAGCAGTAAAGGGTTGCTCGTTATCTGGTAATGCCGGTACATTATTATTTTTTTTGGCTGATTGGCTGTTGGCGGGGCGTGCATGTGACGTCGGCAAGCAAGATGGCGGCGATGACGAGAGGCTCTTCCGCGGTGTTCAGGAGATTGGTGAGAACAACAACACAAAAACTCGTTACAACAACCACAAAAACGGCTTCGAATGTGGAATGTGATGCGCTTACGTCATGGGCACGTTATTCCGGTGCTCGCGCGCTTCGCTCGACTTACCCAGACAGACGCTAATGCTAGCACCAAAACAGCTAGTATGGTGGAAAGGTGAATCAGTCGATAACGAATCAATCAATCAATCAATGTCACTTTGTACTTGGAAGCCGGTGTCATTAGAGATGTTACCCTGGCAACCATCTAAAAGTTAGTGATGACTTTTGAAGCACGTTACAAATATGAATGATTAGTCGATTGCAGTCAAACACAATTTAGTGAGTTATTGACACGATGTCCCAACTTTGGAACTTGGCTTTGTCCAAAAGACTTACCAGCCTGATGTTTTCAAATTATTCACATTCAACTTTACACTCACTGCTGACGATAGAACTAACTTTAGTTTTTTGAAAGACAGCAATTGTACCGAGGTATTTGACGTGTGTCACGGCTGTGATAATTTCACCATTTCCCCAAAATGTCAGCCCTAACCCTATATATATGCTCACTGTTTTTCTTACATAGGAGTTTAAATGTTAGTCAGTAAATAATAATTTTCGGACCAACAAAATGAAATGGAATAATTTACCAGTGCTTGGGAATGTGACTCAAGTTGAGTATGCAAATGATCATCAACTTGATGTGTTTCTCATAAGCTGATCCAGCAGTACCGCCGGCGATGTTTACGTGTGCAGGAGGTGCGCGGCCACGACGCACTCCGCTCACTCCCCGCCACGCTGGACAGGAAGTTGCCGACGTGCGGCGGGAGCTTCCGGATGTTCGGCCGCGCACTGCACATGTCTGCAGGTCGGTTTAGGATGTCAGTGATAAACGTCGCCAATGATGTCACAGATGTCATCGCTGATGGTGTGTGCGTGTGTGTGGCGCAGCACGTAGCGGCGCCGTGGTCCAGTTCAAACTGTCGGACATCGGTGAGGGAATCACGGAGGTGACAGTGAAGGAGTGGTAGGTGGAGCAGCGCCTTCCTGACTTCCTGGCCGTCTTGGCTCGTTCCCTAATCGATATTTTTGGGCCGGATAACCTCTACGGAGTCACGACACATCCCGCCGGCACTACAAAGTGGCCAACTCCGGCACTATATGGCAGATAGGGAGGAATTCCGCACAACCACGTCGTCTCCTTCTCGTTGCCGTGTTTTCTGAGCGACGTGTGCGTGCGTGCGTGCGTGCGTGTGTGTGTGTGTGTGTGTGTGCGCGCGCAGGTACGTGAAGGAGGGAGACAAAGTGTCTCAATTCGACAGCATCTGCGAGGTGCAAAGCGACAAGGCGTCCGTCACCATCACCAGCCGATACGACGGCGTCATCACAAAACTTTACTACCGCGCAGACGACGTCGCCCTGGTGGGGAAACCTTTGGTGGACATCGAGACCGAGTCCGGTTCCGGTGCGTGACAAAATGTGCTCGGATTGGACATTTCAACTTGTGGACCTCCTTGATACTTCCCTAAAATGTCCACTAAAAATCCCATTGCAGTGACTGGCAAGTCGGGAACGGAAATTGCGTTCCCGACTTGCCAGTCACGAGAATTATCAGCGTGACGGGATTTCCTCACAGCTGCTGCGTGCGCTCGGAACGGCTACTTCAACTTGCGTGTGCGTGCGTGTTTGTCATCCTGATACGCTTGGTGTGGCCGTCCAGACGTGACACAGGAAGAAGACGTGGTGGAGACGCCCGCCATGGCTCGGGAGGAACACACCCACCAGGAAATCAAAGGACTCAAGATCCAGGCCACGCCCGCCGTCAGACGCCTCGCCATGGAGAACAATGTCAGCCCCTTCGCAACAACAACAACAAAGAAGGCTGCAACTAACCAGTATTTTTATCATCCATTATCCGGCCATTATGTTTTCAATTCATCAATTAATCGGATTTAAAAACTTTTGGGGAATTTCCATTCCTTTATTTAAAAACAGGACATTATCAAAATTTACAGTGTAGAAAAAGCACAAGCGTAAATTGATGATGATTCAGTTCTTGGTTTGGTCTGTAACATCTGTCAGAAAATTTGCAGCACGATGATTGAGTGGTTAGCACATCTGCCTCACAGTTGAGAAGTCTTGGGTTCAAATCCGGGCTCCGGCCTACCTGTCTGGAGTTTGCATGTTCTCCCTGTGCCTGCGTGGCTTTTCTCCGGGTACTGGTTTCCTCTCACATCCCCAAAAAGTGCGAGCAAGCATCATTGAAAGGTAAATTGTGTGCCCTGCCATTGGCTGGCGGCCATTCCGGGGTGTACTCCGCCTGTCGCCTAAAGTCAGCCGGGATCGGCTCTGGCACACCTGCCAACCTCGTGATAGAGAATGGACGGACGAGGTCTCCAAACGATGAATGGATCAAAATAGCCATTGATTAATTTGATCATTGATGAATCGATTGGTTGTTGCAGCTTCAAACCTTGTCCGAAATTCGGGTCTTGTCCTCCCCAACGTTCTTCGTGTTCCTTTACAATGTTCCTCCAGATCAAGCTGAGCGAGGTGGTGGGTTCGGGAAGGGACGGCCGCATCCTGAAGGAAGACATCCTCAACTTCCTGGCCAAGCAGACGGGAGCCATCTTGCCCCCGAGCCCGTTCCAGGAGATCCGGACCCCGCCCCCGCCCCCGCCCCCGGCCCTCGCCGTGCCCTCGCCCGCCCTCTGTCCGCCGCCCGCCGCACCACAGCGAGTCTTCGCTGGCAAAGACGTGACTGAGCCAATCAAAGGTCAAAGTCGATCCCATCTTAGCGTAGCGCTAGCATAGCTGTTGAGCGTCTTTTGCATTGCAGGCTTCCACAAGGCGATGGCGAAGAGCATGACGGCGGCGCTCAGCATTCCTCACTTGGGACTGTGCGACCAAGTGGACCTCAGCCGCCTGGTGGCGCTGAGGGCCGAGCTAAAGGCAGACGCCCAATGTCGCGGGGTCAAACTCAGCTACATGCCCTTCTTCATTAAGGTACCCGCGCGCCTTCAATGTGATCGCTCAATCATGACGACGATCTTAAATAATATTCAATATTTACAACCAAAAGTCTTCATGTGTGCGGGGAACGCCGACTTCTACCACGTCATGATGTCGAGAATTGTGACATGGACAGAATGTAGCCAAGCAAAGTAGCACTCACCCGATGTCGTTTTATGTAGGAAAGTGGGTTCCCCAGACGGTACGAAGTCTTTTCCAAAGCTAGCCGTTTTTTCAGAGCATCGCCATTTTACAAGGCTCTCGGCTCCGGCAACCTTCGAGAGCGCTCGGGAAACATCGCCGCGTATCCAGAAGTGTTTCTTCTTCTTCGCTTTTGTGAGATCTGGAGTGATCATGCGAGACTTGGAGATCGGCGGTACGACTGCATCTTTAAGCGTGTGGTCTGCTGTGTTGAGAATCCCGGGGTGCACCACACACATGATGACCGAAGGTTTTATCTTTGTTTGTGGTCTGTAGCAGTTCGAAAAATTGTTATATTTATGTTTTAACAAACAAACGGAAAATCACCATTGATCACGGGGACATGCGACTGATTTCAATACTCTTCTCAGCAATAATTTTTCATTTGGTGCTTTTAAAGTCAACCTTTTAGTGCAAATGGCGCCGCTTTAAACGTCATGCTCATTTTGACGCGTCCCTTCCCTTGGAAGTTCAGCTCGTACAAGCTTCTGTCAAACTTGTCAGCCAATCAGAGAAGGCTTCTCCGAGTAGCAGCTGAATCAAAAGGGTCGGGGAGATATGTTGAGAAATAAGTTTTGCTGTTTTACTCTATAATTTGTTTTGTTTTGTTTTTTTGGATCCAGATTTTCTATAGGTGATATCACACTAAAATGTTCCCTGAAAAGACCATTCCCCCCCCCCCCACAGAAAACCTTTTTCTTTCGTTTTCTCCAGAAGCCATCATCAATTCTTAGAGTGGTTCAGTTACCAAAAGACCGACTGTCACTTGCGGAATCTCACGCTGCGAAGTGTAGTGATTGATGGATTAGGAATGATGATTGCGAAAGCTCATCAATTCAAAGGGATGTTTAGTGGACATTTTAGGAACTTTTTTGGTCCACAAGTCGAAGTGGCCAATCCAAGCACACTCAGCATTTTGACATGCAAATCTTGTTAGGTTGCTACTTTTAGGCAGTTACAAATGTGCTTTCGCCACGAGTACGTTCAAGTGGTTCTTTGGCTTTGGAACTTGGTTGAGTGGAGCTGATCGTGTCATTGGCTGATGTCAATTTGCCCGTTTGTGATGTCACAGCGGGGCTCGCTTGCAGACACCTTTTCACAAAAAGTCCAATAACTCAAGATGAACTCTGGACACACAATGCTTTTCTTAATGTGTGCCCGTTAATGCTGCGCTCTGATTGGCTCAGGCCACCTCCCTCTGCCTCAGCCACTTTCCCATCCTCAACGCCTCATTGGACGAAGGCTGTCAGAACATCACGTACAAGGTGAGGCTAGCCGGCGCTCCGACGTGACCGTGTTGTGGACGTTCTCAGCGTTGCGAACTTGGTGTGGCGTGCGTCAGGCGTCTCATAACATCGGCGTCGCCATGGACACCGGCCTGGGTCTCCTGGTTCCCACTGTGAAGAACGTGCAGTTTCTCAGCATCTTGGAAGTGGCGCAGGAACTCAACCGGCTTCAGGCGCTCGGCACCGCCGGCCAGCTGGGAACGGCGGACCTGAGCGGAGGAACATTCAGCTTGTCCAACATCGGATCGGTGAGTCGCCGACGCCACGCGGCACCTGGCGGGCCGCACCTTCTTTTTGTCGGCGGCCGGTTACCGCTTTCCAGGTATACCGCTGTTTTAGAAAGATGCTTTCGAAACCACTAAAACTTTCTGTGAGCAGTAAGAGCTGTTATTTTTTATTATATTTTAGTTGTCAGGGAAAGCAATTAGACACGAACCCTCTCTCTCCCGTTGTTGCTGCGAGCAATCAGTGAGGGTAGCGCCGCTTGGTAGAGGAAGCGTATCACATTCATGACAGCACGACCCATCCCTCTGACCAATTGAAGGTGACGTTACTATCGGGCTACAAAACTGTCCTGAAATGAACGTTTGCAAGCAGCGACGACTGTTAGCGTGTCTACAATTGGTAAAATAATACAAACTCTATAGACTCGCGACTGAGGCAGATAACACGGTTTGAAGCAGTTACACGTTTTACTGTTAACCTACATTTTGATTGTATTTAGAAAACTTAAATTATTTTCTTTTTACGTTTCCCAATGTACCTCTGAAGAGTGTTGAATTACGCCAACTTTTCAAAAGAATACATTTTGAGCTGTAATTGCAATACTATGAAGTTTTTGCTCACGGTTATCATACCGCTCGTATGTGATAGCGGCCCGTGGCGACAGTCGAGCTATGTTTATCGCAGTGATACGTCCCCGACCCTAACCTGCAAAATCTGCGGGATCATAGCATTTATTTGTTAGTCTTAACCCCTCTCACATGCAGACGTCGCGCTCGTGCGAGGAGATGCGCCGCCATTCCTGTCTTTATCATTCAGCAAATTGTCAGTAGTTGCAGCGTGAGCGCGAACTGTCGTCGGGCAGCCGCAGGCTGCGTCTCCTTCATCCGACGGACGCGCACGAGTGCAACACGTCCAGACATGAACCCTGATGAAATGTGCTACGAACGGAACCGTGAGCGAGTCCAAAGCGGTATGCCGACGCGCGTGGCGGAAACCACGCTATAGCTCCTAATGCCCGGATCAGACTGCAAAGCAAATGCTGTCTCTCACGGTCTGCAGTCAAATTCCGCCACTGGCAACACTACACGGCATACAGTACGATACCGGTTTTTACCATCATCAGAATCATCTTTATTTGCCAAGTGTGTCCAAAAAACACACAAGGAATTTGTCTCCGGTAGTTGGAGCCGCTCGAGTACGACAACAGACAGTCAATTGGCAGAGAACACTTTGGAGACACAAAGACATTGACAAAAAAAACAGTCACTGAGCAATAAAGGGTTGCTAGTTATCTGGTAATGCCGGTACATTGTATTTTTTTTTTTTGTGACAATTGTGCAAAAAGATGCAGAGCCCTCTAGCACTTCGAGCAGTTCGAAAGACTAATATTGCAATAGTCCGCTGCAATGAGCATTGTGCAAAGGGTGCAGAGACTTCAAGCGAGTAGTGCGATCATCTGGGACAATGTTGATTGTGCAAATGTTGCAGATACTCCTCAATCAGTGTGCAATCATTGAGCTAATCTTGTCAAAGGTGGGACTGGAAAACGTATCACTGTTACAGAATACAACCGTTACCATGGCAACAACGATTGCAGCAATGTTTTGTGTCGGAAACAAAAGAAGAAAAACATGAGTGGTGTCATCCCCGGTGCTCCGGAGAAGAAAATGTTTTGGGCTGTCCGTTCTTCAGGGAGCGCTTGAGGTCATGTTCACGTACTTTTAATACGGCGTGCAAGCAGGCAACATGCGAGCGCTAGCACGCACGTTCGTACCTAAACATGCCGGCTGTCGATTCATGCTTTAAAGCTTTGTTAAACATTTGTTTGTGCGTGCGAATAAATGTTGACAGAGGTGAGGAAGGGAGGCGATGCGCCATTGCAAGACGCAATCCTATCGGTCGGCGTCAAGGCGCTATGTCGGAGGGTTTCCTTCATATGTCACTAGACTTTTCATTTTGGCGTCGTAGAGCCAAATGGTTGTTCGTGGATGACGTCACACTGGACGTCAACGGGACTCAAATCTTGTCTAATCGGATCCAGGCGTTTCCCATGTGGGTGCTGAATTTTTCCCGCTTTTTGTCAACACGAGTGGAATCATCTGCACGTTGTTTTGAGTTGAACATTGCCAAGACATCAAAGGTGCCCGGTTACACGCTTTCATTCGTCCACTGGCTGGAAACTTTTGACCCGAGGTATGTGCTTCCAAGCCACGAATACTTTGTACAGGTTGCCTTGCGTCAGCTCTCCAACTCTACCTGAGGAGAGAGTGCAAGAGAGCTGGACGGGCTGCGACGTTCCGCCTGGAGCAGCTCAGCAGCTTATTCAATGACGTTAAATTGTTGAAGTGAATTTAAAATATGACATTACTAAGGATCATGTTTTGGCAAAAGAAGCACCCAATTGTATCCCAATTTTCCAAATTGATGCATTTAATGCGGAAAAAAACAATTTCAAAGCTTGTTTGCTATCAGGAGAAACACTGAAAGGCACATTCCAGAAGGGAAAAACTTGTGGTTACGCTTGCGTGTGTTTTCCGCAGATCGGAGGGACGTACGCCAAGCCGGTCATCCTTCCCCCTGAGGTCGCCATCGGGGCTGTGGGCAAAGTCCAGGTGGGCGTGTCCGTCAGCCGCCGCGTTCGCTCGGCGTCCTCAGCACTGAGCCGCTTGCCGTGTGTGTGTGTGTGTGTGTGTGTGTGTTTGTCGCCAGGTCCTGCCGCGCTTCGACGCGTCCGGTCACGTGATCCGCGCGCACATCATGAATGTCAGCTGGTCGGCCGACCACCGCATCGTGGACGGCGCCACCATGTGTCGCTTCTCCAACATGTGGCGAGAGTTCCTGCACAATCCCGCCAGCATGCTGCTGCACCTCAAGTGAGGAAGCCCCGCCTCCTTTCCTGGCTGCTCAGCATCATCATCATCATCATCATCATCATCCGGAAGCGACTCAGTCTCCATCGCCTTTTTTGACCGGCAAAAGAAAAGTAGTGCCTGAAAGGAGAGGTCGCCCTGCACTCTAGCCACGCCCACTCCCGGACAATTGACACTGTCACTTGACATGTTTTCCTGTTGCGTAATTCTTTTTACTGTCTGTTACAACCTGCCATTCGTGTGTTAAAATCTGACAAAAATAATAATCTCTGGTTGAACTTTGAATAAAGTTGATGTGCATAAACAAGCAGTGGCGGTTGTTGGTCGTTTTCCACCTCAGTGCGATTCCCAGCTGAACTGCCCAACAGTTGTAGTACTGCATGCATTGCGATCTCCCCTTGAAACCAACTGGTCTACCGCGTCCCTCAAATTGGAGCTGCACCCAAAGACTGCACATCACTGTCAATTTCCTCTCAAATCCAAGAGATTGAGGTGATTGCTGGATTATTAATTGAAGAGTGTGCTTCTAGACTTGCTCCATCCATGTGTAACGTGCCCTCAGTCAAATTCTGTGGTGATTTGGCTCAAAATACAGTGAAACCTGGACCTAACGGACCCGGAACCAATAGACTGGATTTAACGGACGGACAGGTAGCGTCTGGTTGGTTCTGAAAATGCCCTCTTGTAGCGGACAAAGTTCGATAGTTCCAGAACTGGTCACCCTCGTTTACTGATGCAATCACCAGACAGCGACTGGTACCTGTAGTTGTCAGATTAGCCGCTGTTGTTTACTCGAGCGCTCGTCGTGTATCGTCTCAAACAGGCAAGACTGATTTTGGCACGGTATACTGTACAGGTACATATCAATAAATGAGAATACAAATATTTTCATTGATGGAGGTGACACCTAAATAAATTGTGCAACAGAAGCCCTGCAGATGACTATAGATGTGATAGATTGTCCTGAAATTTGTCGTGGAACTGTGTGAGGGTTCCGGCTATGTCCCGTTTGCATTTTACAGCTAATAAATGACATCAATATTCATCTGGAGGCACAATTTATTTCAGTATATCAATAAATGAGATCCTGCCCCAAGTGGAGGAGTTCAAGTATCTTGGGGTCTTGTTCACGAGTGAGGGAAGAACGGAACGGGAGATCGACATGCGCATCGGTGCGCCGTCTGCAGTGATGCGGACTTTGTATCGATCCGTTGTGGTAAAGAAAGGAGCTAAGCCGAAAGGCGAAGCTCTCGATTTACCGGTCGATCTACGTTCCGACCCTCACCTATGGTCACGAGCTGCGGGTCGTGACCGAAAGAACGAGATCCCGGATACGAGCGGCCGAAATGACTTTCCTCCGCAGGGTGTCCGGGCTCTCCCTTAGAGATAGGGCGAGAAGCTCGGTCATCCGGGAGGATCTCAGAGTAGAGTCGCTGCACCTCCGCATCGAGAGGAGTCGGATGAGGTGGCCGGGGCATCTGATTCGGATACCTCCCGGACGCCTCCCCGGTGAGGTGTTCCGGGCACGTCCCACCGGGAGGAGACCCCGGGGACGACCCGGGACACGCCGGAGAGACTACGTCCTTCGGCCGGCCTGGGAACGCCACGGGATCCCCCCGGAAGAGCGGGATGAAGTAGCTGGGGAGAGGGAAGTCTGGGCATTCCTGCTAAAGCTAGTGCCCCCGTGACCCGACTTCGGATAAGCGCTAGAAAATGGATGGATACTCAATAAATTACAATCAATATAGTCTCATTTATAGAGATGTAGTTGTTGTTGTTTTTTGTCAAGCCCTTCACTAAATCATCCAATTGTAACGGAGGTGAGAAAAGGATGCGCGCTAACCTTCGTATTGGTGACACATTGGAACTTATTAAGCAGTTGGAATCGGGAGTTTCGGTGGCCAGAGTATGTGTAATTGACATACAGTGAGTACAGAAAGTATTCAGACCCCCTTCAATTTTTCACTCTGTTATATTGCAGCCATTTGCTAAAATCATTTAAGTTAATTCGTTTCCTCATTAATGTACACACAGCACCCCATCTTGACAGAAAGAAATCAGAATTGTTGAAATCTTTTCAGATTTATTAAAAAAGAAAAAAAATATTACACAGTATTCAGACCCTTTGCTGTGACACTCATATATTGAACTCGGGTGCTATTTCTATTTCTTCTGATCATCCTTGAGATGGTTCTCCACCTTCATTGGAGTCCAGCTGTGTTTGATTATACTGATTGGACTTCATTAGGAAAGCCACACCCCTGTCTATACAAGACCTTACAGCGCACAGTGCATGCCAGAGCAAATGAGAATCATGAGGTCAAAGGAACTGCCTGAAGAGCTCAGAGACAGAATTGTGGCAAGGCACAGATCTGACCAAGGTTACAAAAACAAAAAATTCTGCTGCTCTTAAGGTTGCTAAGAGCACAGTGGCCTCCATAATCCTGAAATGGAAGACATTTGGGACGACCAGAACCCTTCCTAGAACCGGCCGTCCGGCCAAACTGGGCCATCGGGGGAGAAGAGCCTTGGTGAGAGAGATCAAGAACAACCCAAAGATCACTTTGGCTGAGCTCCAGAGATGCAGTCGGGAGACGGGAGAAAGTTTTAGAAAGTCAACCATCACTGCAGCCCTCCACCAGTCGAGGCTTTATGGGAGAATGGCCCGACGGATGCCTCTCCTCAGTGCAAGACGCGTGAAAGCCCGCATGGAGTTTGCTAAAAAAAAAAAACACCTGAAGGACTCTCAGATGGTGAGAAATAAGATTCTCTGGTCTGATGAGACCAAGATAGAAATTTTTGGCCTTAATTCTAAGTGGTATGTGTGGAGAAAACCAGGCACTGCTCATCACCTGTCCAATAGAGTCCCAACAGTGAAGCACGGTGGTGGCAGCATCCTGCAGTGGGGGTGTTTTTCAGTTGCAGGGACAGGACGGCTGGTTGCAATCGAAGGAAAGATGAATGCGGCCAAGTACGGGGATATCCTGGACGAAAACCTTCTCCAGAGTGCTCAGGACCTCAGACTGGGCCAAAGGTTCACCTTCTAACAAGACAGTGACCCTTAGCGCACAGTTAAAATAACGAAGGAGTGGCTTCAGAACAACCCCGTGACTGTTCATGAATGGCCCACCAAGAGCCCTGACTTAAACCCAATTGAGCATCTCTGGAGAGACCTGAAAATGGCTGTCCATCAACGTTCACCATCCAACCTGACAAAGCTGGAGAGGATCTGCAAGGAGGAATGGCAGAGGATCGCCAAATCCAGGTGTGAAAAACTTGTTGCATCATTCTCAAAAAGACTCATGGCAGTATTAGCTCAAAAGGGTGCGTCTACAAAATACTGAGGAAAGGGTGTGAATACTTATGGCTGTGTGATAGTTCAGTTTGTCTTTTTCAAGAAATCTGCAAAAATTTCAACAATTCCGTTATTTTCTGTCAATATGGGGTGCTGTGTGTACATTAATGGGGGAAAAATGAACTTAAATTATTTTAGCAAATGGCTGCAATATAACAAAGAGTGAAAAATTTAAGGGGGTCTGAATACTTTCCGTACCCACTGTATGTAGGAGGAAGGAAAATCTTTTGCAGCGAAGTTTACTGCCAACACCACCAAAGATAAGAAAGGTGTCGTGCAGAAGTGCAAGCACGTGGACGTGCGTCAAAGTCGGGGCCTGGAGGAAGTGGCTTACAAGTGGTCCTTTATGTGCAACGGGACTTACAGAGCACAATAAGACCATCACACCAATATGTTAACGGTAAGTTTGAATCAACTTGAAAACGTTTTCACATCGATTCACAATAATTTTGTATTATACTGGGTGTTTTTAGGCCACGAAAAAGTGCTTCAAACTAACAGGGTATCGTCTTTAACCGACGACCCCTCCCCCTATTAGTCCGTTAAATCGAGGTTCTACTGGAGATTAAAAAAAAATTAATTGAATTATTTCGTTTGTGTGAGCCATTGTTCCATCTACTGGAACTTAAAAGCAATTGCAAGGTTTTTTTCCCATGAGCGGTCAGGTGACCTCACCAGTCGCTATATTTAGTTTAGCTTATCTTACAGACCAGCTGAAGAGCGCAAACGAGGTGAGCAAAATTGCAAACAATGACACGTACTACAACCGTGTATTCAAAATACTGCAGACAACTACATCTTAACAAAAAGCACCACACACTGCTATGCTAGGCTAACTACTATGTAACAACATACAATAAACCGCCACGTGCTGCTGCACTAATCTACTACATACTACAAGGTAAAGTGCCACATGCTGCTATAAGCTAACTACTACATCCACCTGTTGCGCTGCTGTTTTGTGAGGTACAAGATGGCTGAAGGCGTCGTGCTGTGACATCACATGGCAGCCATTTTAGCGAGCGGCTCGGTCAATTCCCTGAAAACTTTGTGGGAAACCAAGATCCAGAAAATCCAGGACAACCGGGAGAAGCAGAGAAGGAGGCCGCGCAGCAGGTGAGACTCCGCCTCCCCGAGTAGCAGACCAATCGGATGGGTCGAGGAGATATGTTGCCAAAAAATCAAGTTGCTGTTTGACTTGTTTGTTTGTTTGAAACTTGAAGGCCTTTTTGGCCAGGATTTCCATCGGCGATATCACACAAATATACTCAGTTTCTCCAGAAACCATCATCCGATTTTTGAAATTCTTGCTGCGTTGTACTCGGGTTAAAGTGGCCACGAGAGCCAGACTCTGCAGCATTTTGACTAGTGGTGTGCGATACTGCATATGTTGGTATCGATCCGATACCAAGTAAACACAGATCGCCGATATCGATACTTTTTAAGAACTAAAATAGATGCATCATCAAATTGCCAAATATCAATTGTTCATGACCTTGAAGTATTTTTGTGATGTCTCATTTTTTATTATTAAATATTTAAAACCCAGAAAAGAATTGAGACAAATTTTATTGGTAAATAAAACATACATTAATATCATAATAACTTTTTTCCCCCAGAAGCAATAGAACAGTAACAAATGAAGTGCACAAAGTGATCACTGAAAATACTGTACTCCTATACAAAAATTTAAAACATATCCCTTCTGTGCACGCCTTTTTGTTTTTGAAAAAAAAAAACAACTACAGGTAGCGTTTTGTCGAAAAATAAGCAACCCTGTGCAGAACAAATGCTTTGTTTAAGAGTTTTTGTTTAAGAACAGCATTGTTTATATTTTTTGCTGTTAATGCGCTTCTTGTGTGACTTAACTGCCAGGCCTCCACATTAACGTGGATATTTGAATTCAACAGCCGTGAATGGCAGTGAATGAGTTCACTGCGGCTTTTGAAAACATCCTCTCGGCTGAAACTGATGTTCCAATCACTGTCAGGTATTTGCCCAGAGCGGGGAATGTTGATTGGTTGTTTTTCCACCAAAGTAGATCATCTATGTGATATATCATATTGTGTTCCTTTTACAGGTAATATAAAAGGTAACACTATTCAATTGATTATGAGCCATATTATATTCAGTATTTTTGTTTCAATTCCAGTAAATGTATTCATTTCAACAACATTTGAATGTACAGTAAATTCCATGGTATTACACAAACAGAATGTATTAGATCAAGGTCTAAGCATAATTGATACTTTTTAAGTTGGCTCAAATCACAAATAGACAGTTGAAATTTGATAATGATTTCTGCCAGGCTCTTTGTGATCTCTGCTCTTGCTTGCTTCTGACCGGTGTGCTTCTGAATGATGTGCCGTTTATTCGGACAAAATAGACGACAAGCAGAACCTCCATGTAAATCGTACTGTCCACTCGAGCTCCGAGACAAATAAGCAGCTGAAGATATCGACTTCCCGGAAGTTAGTTCGGTTGGTCATCGCGTCAAGCTAGCGAGTTTCAACTGTTAAAACTACTAATTGGAAATGCAACTGTGTTGACATGTACCCATTGTAAGACAGGAAAAGACATAACAATAACATTGAGACCAGAAATACAGAAAATAAACAAAGAGAAACATTAGGATGGTTCAGGATTACAAACCGAATGAAATAAGGTCACCCAGGTCTCCTACAGGAGGATCGTGCAATAGGGTAGAGGTGGGGGCGCAGGAAGCAGTTATAGTGGGGACCACAGAAGAAGAAAGGAAAGAGGAGGAACAAAATTCTGAGCTGAGACAGCAGAAACGGCGAGTCTGGCATCGCCCGCTTGACGAACCCAAAGAGTGCACGCAAGGGGGAAACCGAAAGCAGAGTAGCGATATTTCCACGCTAGTATCGATCCGATTCAATGCTGACCTGGTATCGGTACTATCTTTTACTCCTTTCGAGTTCAATCAAGGCTCAAAGTTGTTCTTAGGGTTTAACAGACATTTAATGTTGCCAACATGTCTTTACATGTCCCAACATTGCCCCATCAATGCCGTCAGAACGAAGAAAAGCGGCATAAAACTCAGTTAGCACACAAATATGAAGGATACAAATGAAACTTTTAGGGAAGCAAATCGCAAAATATTTGCGTCATTGGCCACATTCACTCAAAAGGAATAAAGGTCCACATATCTTCTTAACAAAAAAACACATCTTGTCCTCTGAGCAAACTCCTAACTTGTCTCCTTAAGTGTTTCAATTAACTGTATCCTCTAACAACGATGCATACACGTGGAACCAAATATAAGTTCCCCACCTTCTCAATGCATTTTAATCCAAATAAATGACCTGAAATGTATCATTTATTCAGTATTTAACATTTTACATGAAATAATGTATTTTTAAACCAAATCAAAAACATGTACTAAATAAATGAAATATATGAGTTGCTCATGACGGCGGCTACACTATCGATATTTTGGTGACTAAGTAGTAGTAACTAAGTTAGAAAAAACGTCTTAGTTATTTTCGGCAGCTGCCAAGTGGGGGCGGAGCCAGAGGAGAGGCCGGGGTAGCACTGGACCCCCCTGAAATCTGATTGGACCCTCCAGGTGCCCCCCCCCTTCCAGATGATTGACATATCACACGTCACGGCACCGCACGTCTTGAAATCTGTGACGCCTTTTGACTGCTAAATCCCTCCTGTACAGTAGCTGGCGCTGTGTAGCACAAGGAGTTGTAATCCACATTTTCTAGGAGAAGAAGAATCTGAACAGAAGAAGAGGATTTGCCCCAGAGCCAGTGTACGTCACGACCTCCACCTAAAGTAAGTTGGACGGTGGTGTCACTGTTTAAAATCACTTTAGTGTTCAGATAGGAGATCGTTTTGCGAGAAGCCACGGGTATCAAGCTAACGTTAACATGACGTTACATCTCGTGGCGGTAAAAACGAAAAGTTATCACCCAGCAGTGGCACGCAAGTGTTTCAATAAGCAGCCAGTGCAGTGTGCCAGTCTCTCTCGCGGACAAGTTACATCTCATGGCGTCTACGCGTGACCAGTGTCAGCTTCCAACAGCCACTCCACATTGAATTCGGGTTGCTGCTTACATGGACGTGTTTCTCCAATGATTTTTAGAGGAATGAAACTGGTAGACAATCGGGCAGTTTAGCTGTTTCATGCTCTCTTGGCTTCAATGAAATAGAACGTGAAGGAGGCTGGGGGATTATCCTGAAACTCTTGCTATATACTGAAATGTTTGTTTAAAAGCTTTAAAACTGACACCGCTACAGTGTCAAACGTGTTGCTTTTGCATTTTTTCTCTTTTTATGCAGCATCTTATTTCATGCACAACAGGCGAGCTAAAAACAGATTTAAGACAAACTAGAAGAGTGTTTTCAAAGAAAACTGTAGGAGTTGAGGGCATCACAAAAGTGCTGTGAATGAACTTGTTTAAAAAGCACAAATACTGTAATTCAAGAGAATTCTGCCTTTTTATTCAATTATTTTGTCCGTTTTATTTTATGATTTGATTCAAGAAGTCTGCCTTTTTCAACTACCAAAAAAATAAGTCTGCCTTTTTATTTACTTCATAAAAATTGTGCCTTGTTTCATATATATCAACTGCTTTCATGTTTTCAACAGGGCATAAAGGCTTTTGCGTTACTGGGCTATTTTTTTGGGAAATAATAAAAATAAGTAAAGTTGCTAAAGAATGTCAAAAAATTGGGTAACATTTTATTTCCCGAGGCAAAACCAGTTGGGAACCACTGAGTAGGTCAAAGTTTTAATATTAAACTTACATCTACAGTGGTTTATTTCCCCTGACATTGTTTAGGCTTGAAGTGGCGATTTGATAACATTGTGCAATTGTAAGTGATGCTAAGAGTAACAAAACTGGCCTTTTTTTCCATAGGGTCCGTTGAGAAATGAAAAGACAGGGAAACAAGAGATATATCTTCTTTTTAAAGAGAAGCAAGTCAGGCAACGGTAAGGTGGACAGAGAGAGTGTGAGTGGGTAATTGTGTGCGTGTGTGTGTGAGAGTGGGTTACTCTGTGATTATTGAAAAATTGTTGCAGTTGTGTTTCTGTGTACATCGTGTTGTAAACATTTTTAATAAACTGTATTTTCTGCGCACAAACCTCCTCTTCTGTGTGCTTAGTATGTACATTGCAACATTTAGAGACGCGGATTGCAATTCATTGGTCGAGAAACGAATTCATTGTCATAGTCTGTGGACCCCCTGAAATAGCCTTGGCCACCCAAGGATAAAAGTCTAGCTTCGCCACTGCAAGTGGCAGGAATATCACTTATCCACAGTACAAAAAAAAGCATTAGCTTAACCGTACCCATTACTTGGTAATTTATGCCGCACAAGTTACAGATTGATGTCATCAACATGAAGCAATAACTTAAATATTAGTGGAGTTGAAGCCACATTAAATCAGCAACTTAGTGCAGACTTGAAATGCCAACACAGTACAGTAAGTATCTAAACGTAAACAAGCACACCATTCTCAGTACACTGCTGATTGTGCTCCATGAAAGCAACTGTGTGTGCGTGTACGTAAACGTGAAAGGGAGTGACACGCACACACACACCACAGTCATTTTGATGCAAAGAGCGAGAAAACATTTCTTACTACGTGACGTCAGCCGTGGAGCAGACCAAGTGGAGAGTTCTCCCTTTTCATTGTAAATATTATTGAAGCTAAGTATTGTAAGTCCTAAAGGTCAGATGACAAAGATGTTATGGGGTCAGTTAAAATTCAGAATTTGCCTTGTTTATATGTTATGCAATACATGCACGTAACTTCCAGCATAGTTTAGCTAAAAATGAGATTTTTCCGACGCACATCGAGTCCTCCCCGAACATACCCGAAGCTCAAGACACCGCGGTGGGTGCGGTTACTCTAACCCCTGCGAGGGCTTCCGGAAGTGACGTCGCAATTGACAAACACAGAGCGCTACACGCTATACGCAATGGCGAGCGACGGAGGAGGAGGAGGATTTCGACGTACGGGAGCGCCCGACTGAACTCGGCATCGTCAAAGCGTACGCGTTTGAGCCGATCGGACGACGACGACGACGAGCCGCCGAGTAGCAGCCGTGCAACAGAAAAAGAGAGTGGCCGCTGGCTCCGTGTGACGCCGTGTCAAAAGCATGTCTTTTTATACACTCGTGGCTTGAAATAATGGGGTGCCAATGTTGTTGAGCAATATTATATATTCATATATGTTTCAGTGACACGGTGGCACAAGCGTTTACATAGGATGCAGTATTCCTATATATTGTGTGCCTCTCGCTCGAGTAGCGTTGTAACACGCCGCACACAAAGTCTTGGCCGTGTGCGTCTGTCGGCTTGTCACGGAGGCAAAAGTACAGACGACAGTACCGGAAAGTACTGTGTGGGTCTTTTTTTCCCACTCCCCCCAGTGCATCGGAACCATAATGGAGTCGTAGGTATATATACAAGGAAATGCTCGCCGCTGCGAGATTTAGTCCCGTCGCTGCCGGCGGAGGTCCCGACGGCCGTAGGACAAATGGTCGGCGCCGCGGCCGCTTTCGGCCTCTGCCTAACGACACCTGTGGATCCGATGCTTTCTCAAAACACGGCGGTTGGAAGTGATCGCCGCAGAGTTTGGAGTGCTTGCCGGGCACCCGCAGCCGACCACGTTTCTTCCCCCGTCGAGTGACTTTCGCTGTTCGCTGGTCACGTATTCCTTCACTCGGAAAGCCAAAAGAAAACTCTTGCCGTTGCCTGAACCGTTTGTACTGTACAACCAAATTCCACACAATAAACCATCGTGACGTCGTTAAATCATACGACGACGGGAACGACGGCACACGACGCCGAATGAACAAGATGTTTGGCTCGTGTCTTCTATTGGTTGGCGGAAAGAGTGGTCTTGGTCCTGCGCATTTGGACTGAGCTTGGTTTTGAATCACCAGCTACAAATCACCAGCTACAAATTACTGTTTGGTGAGAGACATTGATGATGCAAAAGTAACTATTGTTGTATACAACAAGTAACTGTAGTCTAATTACTTTCCCGGGAAAAGTAACGGGTTTTTTCGCTCGTTACTTAAAAGGGCGGACTTTCGCAGTAACGCGTTACCGGCGTCACTGCTCCAGAAGCACTACAACGGGATTTTTAGTGGTCATTTGAGCAACTATGTGGGAGGTCCATCCATCCATCCATTATATACTACTCATCCGAGGTCGGGTCGCGGGGGCAGTAGCTTTAGCAGGGATGCCCGGACTTCCCTCTCCCCAGCCACTTCATCCAGCTCTTCCGGGGGGATCCCGAGGCGTTCCCGGGCCAGCTGAAAGACGTAGTCTCTCCGGCGCGTCCTGGGTCATCCCGGGGTCTCCTCCCGGTGGGACGTGACTCGCCGGGGAGGCGTCCGGGAGGCATCCGAATCAGATGCTCCAGCCACCTCATCTGGCGCCTCTCGATGCGGAGGAGCAGCGACTCTACTCTGAGATCCTCCCGGATGACCGAGCTTCTCACCCTCTCTCTAAGCGAGAGCCCGGACACCCTTCGGAGGAAACTCATTTCGGCCGCTTGTATCCTGGATCTTGTTCGACCCACAGCTCGTGACCATATGAGAGGGTAGGAACGCAGATCGACCGGTAAATCGAGAGCTTCGCCTTTCGGCTTAGCTCCTTCTTTACCACAACGGATCGATACAAATTCCGCATCACTGCAGACGCTGCACCGATCCGCGTCTCGTGAACAAGACCCCGAGATACTTGGAACTCCTCAACTTGGGGCAGGATCTCATCCTCGACCCGGAGATGGCTGCCACCCTTTTCCGACTGAGGACCACGGTCTCAGATTTGGAGGTGCCGATTCTCATTCCAGCCGCTTCACTTCAAAGCAGAGATGCAATACTGAGGCCACCAAACCGGACCCCCTCTACGCCTGGGCTGCGCCTAGATATTCTGTCCATAAAAGTTATGAACAGGAGGGAGGTCCACAAATTGAAATGACCAATCCCAGGACACTCATCAATTCTGTGGAATCTGGCGACTTCGTGAATGTCAGCTTGAGCTGAGAAATGTTGTGGGGTGCAGGTTGGGCGCAGCAGCGGGCGTTTGGGAGGAGCGCCACACTCTCGCTCGCCTCAGAGACAAACTGAAGACACAAGATGGACGGCTGATTCTGCGCCTGGAACACGAGGAGTGGAAGGTGAACGATGTTACGGTGACATTGCCGCCGATCTTAACAGTGGTGTGAAATAACAGAGATCGAATATTTTGTTACTGTGCTTAAGTAGGCTTTTCAGGTAATTTTTTTTTTTTTTTACAACCGACATTTAAAAGCAGATGTGTGTACTTTCTAATCTGTACGTTGACAAAATAGGCGGCTTACGCTTTTAACCCCCACGAATGACGACACGACGTAAATGGAAAGCGAAAGTCAAACGCAAATGAGAGCTTGATTGACGGAGATCTTGCGAGGCGGAATGTCTCGAACCAGTCGGCATTAACAACTGCGACGCTGCAGATTCGGAGAAGCGAGACATTCCCCGTATCCGTGGCCTATTGAAGAGATTTGTGAGACGTTGCCTGCTCCGACAATAGCTCAGGGCAAATATGCTGTGCCTTGTGTCAGCCTAAAAAGCAGCGACAGCGTCTGGCATTCGAAAATTCTCCGCCGGATCTGAAAAAACATGCTATGAGCTAATTTAGCATTTTCTGTTTCTTCTTCTTCACATTGTTTAGACCGCATAAAAGCCTGAGGCAACACGAGTAAAACGGTTTCTTGACTTATATAATGTATCATTTACTGTGTATAATGAACAGTCTTTTGTTCTTAAGTACACTTCAGTCTGTACTTTGTTTTACTTGTGGCCCACTGTTGAATCAGTACTTCTTTGGGACAAGTATCTGTATTTTATACTAAAGTACTTCTTTGACCTCGACTTTGTGACATGGCTGCACAGGCGCTGCCGGGCTGCCTGGTCCGGCTGAGTCAGATCCAGGAGTGGCACATCCACCGGACCGGACTGCAGAAGATCCCCAACTTCGTCTCCTGCTTCCGCGATCTCCTGGTCCTGGATCTGTCGCGGAACGGGGTGAAAGAGATCCCCAAAGAAATCGGTCGGTGACGATCACGAGAGAACGGATCGATAATAATGCGAAGGAAGTGACTCGAGCGCGTTGCGATGTCGCAGGCGGGTTGAAGCGACTCCGAGAACTTTTGCTCAGCTACAACAGAGTCCTCTTTGTTCCGGAGGAGCTCGGAGACTGCGAGAGTCTGGAGAGGCTGGAACTCGCCATGAACCGAGACCTGGACCAGCTTCCGGACAAGGTAAAGGACCTTCCGGAATGTGGAGTCTTTGTAGGCTGCTGAAAGTAAGCAGGATGCTTCGGCTGCTTCACTCCAAAGTGGAGCCCACACCTTTAGAATTCAAACTACGATTTGAATTCTTTTTATCATTGCGGATACGTTGCAGACAAACGCTGCGATGGGTGAAATCCGGAATCTGGAAAAGCCGTATCCCCAGAAAAATAACTATACCCCCTCCTACCAACTTTAAACACATTTAAACTTATTAAAACACACTCATAGTTCTGAAGACCCTTTTTTAAGTATTCTTTAGCACCCGTATTCCTTAACATGTTCAACCAAACTATAACATTTTGACTAACGAAAGTGCACGAACATGTGACACGCCATAGACAAGCTAACTGACATTTGCATAGATGTTACAGTAATTCTAAACCTTGAAACCACACGGCACAGGAACACATACAAAGAGCACAGGCGTATATTCTCTCTGCTCTGTGGGAACAACCATTATTACTGGAGCTTAGTTGGGGGCCTTGTGTGCCTCATCTTCTTGCAGTTAATTACGGTGCATCTCTTCGAGTAAAGCTCAGTGCTGCCCTGCATGTGGCACACCGTGGTACTACATTAAAGGCGTGCAAGCTGAAATTCAAAATACAGCCGTCCTCGCCATATCGCAGTTCACTTTTTGCAGCTTCAACTCATCGCAGATATTTGGAGTACTTATATAGAGCTATTTTAATATAGCCTACCACTGCTAGTTAAAGCCAATTGTAATCCATAAGAAGCGCCCCCAACATGTTTCGCGTTGGTCATCACGGGACACCTTCAGTCTGGTTCAGTTCTTCCCGCTCTGCCGTTGCGTCCAGCTGAGCCAGCTGAGGCGTCTGGATCGTCTGGACCTCTCCATGAACGCGTTCGGCGCCGTCCCGCCGTGCCTGCTGCACATGCCGGCGCTGGAGTGGCTGGACATGGCGGGGAACCGGCTGCGCGCCCTACCCCGAGACATCCACAGGCAAGCGAACGCCGACGCCGCGACACCCGCCCGGCTCCTCCGGTAACCCGTCCAAAGGCAGAGTTTCTGTCCTCAGGATGGAGAAGCTGCACACGCTGTGGCTGCAGAGGAACCAGCTGGAGAAAGTTCCAGAGAACATCAGCAGGATGCCCCGCCTGGACACGCTGGTCCTGAGCAGCAACCGACTGACGGACATCCCCCCCGTCATGGAGGACATGGTCAACCTCAGGTGTGTCTGCTGCTGTGCTTCCCGTCTCAAATCTCGGCGCGTGGGCGTATGTCCGTCGGGCAAACTCATTTTGTTTCCACATCGGACAGACGAGAAAATGAAAGTTGGATGTCCATCCATCCATTTTCCGTACCGCCGATCCTCACTAGGGTCGCGGGTGTGCTGGAGCCCAGGTAAAATACTTAATTTGAATAGTTATAACTAGCCAATTTCTGTATGTCAAATTGTTTGACTCATGTTTGACTATTATTTTCAAGAAATCAGTTATTTAATGAGATAAATAAATCATGTTTGTTTAAAGGTTGAACCCGATTGAACTACAGTGCGGTTCCACATCCGTTTTCACGAGTGGCCCGACAGTAGGCCGCTGGTTTTGCCGCGCTGTCGCAGATTACAGCTAATCAAAATGCTAAAAATACATTTCCGGGTTTTTAACCCGCCTGTTATGTTAGAGGTCAAATTGACCCGTTTTAAGGTTGGAAGATCTAGGAAAAATAGTTGAAAGTATTTTTGCAGCTTGAAACTTCTTCTGCTTGCCTTAATTCGTGCAATCAACATATAAAATGAAAATGGTTCATCTTACATATTTGCAACCACCCCCTGCATGTTTATATCACATAGATACTGTTCGGGTCAATTTGACCCACCAGTCAAACTGGAGGTAAAAGTGTGTCATAAATGTCAGACTATTTCTTTCTTTGTAACTGTGAGACTTAGTCTCACTCACTCACGCACGCACGCACGCACGCACACACACACGCGTGTGGTGACTTTTGACGGGAACCATTTTTGTTCTCCACCCACATTCAGTGGACACTCAACAGGGGAGGGGCAAATCATATAAAAGATTCTCTGCATGAGAGTCGTACCAACATTGCACTCTGTCAGGCAGACCTTTCCAAAATGAGCAACAGTAGCAAAAGGATGACAGTCCAGAAGGCTCTGGAAGTCATCTTTGATCATGACAGTGAAATAGATGGGGATGTGTTCGAAGATGAAGGCTATCTTGAGCTCAATTCTGATTCTAATGATTCTGATTTTGAAGCAGATGAGGGAATTGATATTCCTATTCCTCCAAGCAAGACAAGAAAATGGTGAAATATAGTGGTCTTCATCCCCAAATATGTCAGTCAATCTTCCATGTTTGCCTTCACAGACACCACAGCCCTAGTGTCTTACTGCCCCAAAAAGGGAAAAAATGTTGTGCTCATGAGCACTGCACAAAACTGCTGAAATCAGCACAAGAGAGGACCAAAAACCAAGCATGATCCTGGATTACAATGCCACCAAAGGGGGGGTAGACAACTTGGACAAAGTAACACGGTCCTACAGCAGCAAGCGAATGACTGCGCGCTGGCCATTGGTCATCTTTCATAACATGATCAATGTATCGGCCTATAATGCGATCTTTCCTGACTGGAATGTGTCAAAGCTGTACAAGAGGCGCATCTTTCTCCATGAGCTGGGGAAGACACTTGTCACACCACCCATCCAACGGAGGCGGCACCTGCCAAGGACCCCGGCCGCTGCAGCCACAGTGAGGGAGATCCAGGAGAGGACTCCACCTAGTACGCTAGAAGGTGAGGTACGTGTGCGTGTGTGTGTATAAGTGTATGAGAGTGTGTTGTGCGTGTCTTGGGATCACCAAAAAGACACCATAGTAAAGTAATCATGGTCCTCTTGTTTCTAGGTTGCTGCTGGGGGGGAAAAGGAAGAGGAAGAGGTGCCATATCTGCAGGCCATCTGATGATGTCAAGACAAGCATGACCTGTGCGAAATGTGCACAATTAATTTGCACAAAGAACAGTGTGATGACATGTCACTCGTGTGCTGTGTAGATGTACAGACAGACAGACACACACAGACCTTGTTATATTGCTATTGCTTGTTATTTTGTTCATTTCTGGTTCACAAACAAAATTGAAATGTTCTGTTTCAATTTGATGCCAAATTATTGTGTTTTATATGTTGCTCTTTCAAAAGTAATAAAGTGGTGAAACAATAAAAAACGTTTTTTTTAAATGCAAAACGAGTGAATTATCCTAATTAAACCATGACGTGTGAGAGGTAAGGAACACGATTGCATTAAATCTTGCTAGAATAGTTAGTAATGGAGTTATTAACGAAATATTACCAACGCTTATTGGGAATGTTGGGGTTTCGGACATCTTTTGGATAATTAAACATGCACCGGGTCAAATTGACCCGGGAACATCATTGATGTCCCTGACAAATGAACATAACAGGAGGGTTAAGCCGGCGAGAGAGAACGTACCTGTGGAAGACAAATGAAGCTCGTGGCCCAAATGTTACGCGTGCGGTACGTTCGAATGAATGGGAGCTAGTGACACTCTTCAAATATCCACTCTCGCTTTCCTAACTATTACTCGATCTTTTTATGGTTTCATAAATGTGATAAAGTACAACATACGGCATGTGCAGCATCGAACGTCTTTTACTGGCTCACTGTTCAAAGCGTCCAGATATCTAATGGCTCAGTGTGCGGAGGTGAGTCGCCAACTGTGATTTTTTTTTTTTGCAATAGTCCGTCATCACGCAGTGTGAGGCGGGCCTTAATAAAAGAATTGCTTTTCTTTTTTATTATTTCTAATTGCTTAGCACATCTGCCACACAGTTCTGAGGACCTGGGTTCAAAGTTGACATGTTCTCCCCGTGCCTGCGTGAGTTTTCTCCAGGTACTCCGCTTTCCTCCCGCATGCCAAAAACTTGAATGGGAGGTCGACTGAAGACTCTAAATTACCCGCAGGTGTGCATGGTTGTTTGTCCATATGTGCCCTGCGATTGGCTGGGGACCCGTTGAGGGCGTAGCCCCGCCTCTCACGCAGAGTCAGCTGGGACCAGCGCCAGCACGCCCGCGACCCGCGTGAGGTTAAGCGGTACGGAAAATGGATGGATAGATAATTTAATTGTACTTAACCAACCATTTACTTGATAAAATACAGAAATGTCAAATTGTGTATTTTTCTAATACTATAATTTGATTATTTGCAATAATTCAGTGACTCAGATAGGGAACAAAGACATCTTAATAACCAATGAATGAAAAAAATAAAATAAAATCTTGATAATGCTGGGTGGCGGCTGGGCGCGATTAAAGAAAGGAGGGGTGCCCCCGGGTCGACCAAGCACCGTCTTTTGGGAGGTCCACTTCTCTGGCACCTGACGCTGATGAAGTTTTTGGATGGGGAAAAAATGACTCCTGGCTCTTTTTGTGTGAAGGTTCGTCAACTTCCGGGACAACCCGTTGGCGCTGGAGATGGCCACAACTGACGACGGCGACGACCGCGAGATGTTCGGACGAGAATTCATGCTGACGTACATCCGGGAGGCTCGGAAGAGAGCGCATGCCGCGCTTAACGTGCACGCGCTCTCTCACGCGTGACCCACCGGGATGGCGGACGCCCAAGTGGATTACGAGTAAACATCGGAAGCAGCAGAAGAAGAGCCGGCAGGTGTGGCTGTCATCAGGACGTTCTCCAGGGTCACCTGAGCGCTGACGTAACGCGTCAGCCGTCCGCAGAATCCTTTGCTGCGCAGGAACTCGATTCTACCGGCGTCGATCAGAAGTTTGCAGCGGCGTCCGATCCGCTCGCGCTCGCCCGGCGACAGAAATCTACCGACGGATCACAGAAATAAACGCAAAAAAGCAAAGTCATCGGCTAACGATTCTTCATTACCGTCAAGCGTCCGCGTAAACATTCAAGGTCAGAAAGGTTTACCCCGGCGCGACGTCCGTCTCCTCCGCCATCAGCGGTTCGTGTTCTTCGTCCGCTCTCTGATCAGATGCCGCTCGCAGGCCGCACGTGGCCCAGCTGGACATGCGGCAGAAGCTCGAGAACTCTGTGGGACCCAGACCCAGATCAAAGAAGAATTTCTGACCCACATAGTGACGCCACTCGCAACGATGGTGACAGCACAGTGCCACCGCCAGGCCCAGAACCGGAGAAGGACCAAAGGGATCGGAGGATCCGCAAGGACCCTGCTCGGAAGGTCCGCGGGCAGGGCGGGATCCACAAGGATCGGGTGCGTCTCCCGCTGCAGAGTCACGCGACGCTTTGTGGCGTTTTCTCGGCGGGCCCGCTTGTTGTCGAGGCGTCGACGATGTTTGGAACAAACAGCGAAGAGCCAAATCTGAAGAAGAACATTTGTTTCTTCAACATTCGGCGGAATTTGCATCGCTAACCCTTTTTAGCACAGCTCTCACCTGTCGCCGCTCCGCATAAATGCTTCCCGACGCCGACGAGCGGCAGCTGGCGTCCCAGCAGCGGGACTTTACCTGCGAGAAAGGGTCACGTGAGCTCTGGTCACGGTCTCTGTCTCGGTCTCGGTCTGGCGCCTTACTCAAATCAAGATGCTGAATGTCAATCTGCAGCCTGGCAAACTCCACGTCGGCGTCCTGATGTTTTCCGTCCACCTGAACACATAACAGAGCCGCTTTTATTTTGAAAGGTCCGGTCGGAGGCCAGGAAGCGAGCGTTCTCTGTCCACCGAATTGAGCGCGGCGCCCCTTTTAGGCCTCCTTCCAAAACCCCGCATCGATTCAGTTTGCGGCCTGGCCTTGAATCGGGTGCTGCTTCGCTCCACCAGCAGCATCTGCAGATGTTCTCTGGCCGGCGGCGGCGGCGGGGTCTGCTCCCGCAGGGCTCGGTGGATCCAGTGCGACAGCTTCCCTCGACCCGCCCCGAACTCCACGAAGCAGCGGCCGCGTCCCAGCAGCCCCAGCGCCTCCAGGTGGCCCAAGATGGAGGACTGAGGGAAAACGGCAGCGCATGTCAGTCGGACGGCTTCGCTCCTCAGCCGTCACGCCGCATCTCAGGCGGGCTACCTGCTGCTTCAGGTGTTTGTGGGCCGAATCTCCGTTCTTCGGGTTATTCGCTTCCTCCTGGAAAACTGCGTGTGACACAAAGTGTTCCTCCAACTCGAACGGCAGACCTTCAGCAAACGCATGTCGCGTCACGCACGCAGACAAACGGACGGACCATGAGTGAGACAGGCAAGGAGGCGGTCAGACAGACAGACGTGAAGTTGACATAAAGTCACCTTTTGAAGCAGTGTTGAGCGTGTCCAGCAGGTGTCTTAACTGAGTGGCGCTACGCTCACACAAACTCACCTGTTAAGGTAGCGTGTTACCATGGTAACATGACAACGAAAATGCTGATACATAGAGAATGAAATCAAAATGGCCGTCACCTGTGGGAGCGTCTGCCCATTTTGGTCAGCTGAGCCAGCGTTGATGTTTTCTACGTAATAAACCTGACGACAGAAATCATCTCCATGTTTTCTACATAATGAAGAAACTGAAGGCCACTCCAACAGAAGCAAGCTGTCGAGTCACTCACCGCCTTTGGTTTGTCGCGAGAGTTACATTTCTTCAGGTGTTTGTCCAGCTTGTCTTCGCTGACCGTGCTGACGACACACGAAAAGAACTTGTCACTATTTGACCTCAGACACAATTTGTTGACTTTCCAAACATTGTATTGCGATAGATGAAATAAGAATGAACTATAATGAGTGAGAACACAGATGTCAAACTCGTGGCCTGGGGGCCAGACCCAGCCCGCCACATAACGTGGCCCATGAAGACAAATCATGTGCATCGACCTCATGTTTCTTGCTAAAATACCAAAATTGCAAATTGTCTTAACTTTTAATAACGTTGCGATATACCAAGCATTTTTTGTTACCAATCCCCTTTTAAAATAAAAGAAATTATTATTATTAAATTATGTCTTCGGCGGCACGGTGGGCGACCGGTTAGAGCGTCAGCCTCACAGTTCTGAGGACCCGGGTTCGATCCCCGGCCTCGCCTGTGTGGAGTTTGCATGTTCTCCCCGTGCCTGCGTGGGTTTTCTCCGGGCACTCCGGTTTCCTCCCACATCTCAAAAACATGCATTAATTGGAGACTCTAAATTGCCTGTAGGCGTGACTGTGAGTGCGAATGGTTGTTTGTTTCTATGTGCCCTGCGATTGGCTGGCAACCGGTTCAGGGTGTACCCCGCCTCCTGCCTGATGACAGCTGGGATAGGCTCCAGCAGTAACATGGAACCTTGGCTGGCCCTCTGATGAGCAACCAACCTGCTCACTCCTAGAGAGAACTTCAACATTTTCATTTCTGCCAACTCCGCTTCCTGTTGCCTCTTTCGTGAATGCTGAGTTTCTTTTGAAACTCATTATGTTGAACCGCAATTCAAAAGCAACATCTGATTGTCAGTGGTTCATTTTCAGTACATTTTTATTAATTATGAATTTGGTCTGTTAAGTTATTTCAGGGTTAGGGTTGTGGGTTTTTCTGCTGTGAACGGGAGGGGTTCCAACAATTGTGTCCACGTGTGTCAATTAAAAGCGGTGACGCTGCTCACTGTTTGGGGTCGAGCGGACAAGCGATCCTCCTCCTGCCGCCGGCTTCCTGAAACACGAAATGCAGAACGTCAGGCAAATCGTTAACATCATCATGGAATTGTCAAATATGGAAAAAGATTGTTGTCATGAAGAGCACAATGCACATTTCCTTCACAACATTAATTATCAATCCATTCATTTTCTGAGCCGCTTCTCCTCACGAGGGTCGCGGGCGTGCTGAAGCCCATCTCAGCTATCATGGGCAGGAGGCGGGGTACACCCTCTGCACTGGTAGCCAGCCAATCACATGGCACATACAAACAAACAAACAACATTCGCACTCACATTCACACCTACGGGCAACTTAGCGTTGTCAATTAACCTAGCACGCATGTTTTTGGGATGTGGGAGGAAACCGGAGTGCCCGGAGAAAACCCACGCAGGCGGGGCCGGGGATTGAACCCCGGTCGCCAGAACTGTGAGGCAGACACTCTAACCAGTGCCACTTATCAATCCATTGTTGAAAATATTTTACCTGAGCAAAGCGCTTCCACAACAAAATTGCGTTTTCAACTTTTTGTCTGTGAAATATTAAAATTCATATAGTCAGTCTGCCCAATTTCTCTCGTCTTGAGCCTCACGAAGGTGCTGGGCGAGCTAGTGTCTATCCAAGCTGACTTTGGGTGAGAGGCGGGGTACATACACCCTGGATAGGTATGTTACTACAATGTTCAAAACACCTGTATATCACAATAGACGATTTCCTTGCATAGAGGTGTGTTACACAAATAAAACGAGCCCTAGTTTGTAAGAATCGGATAAGGATTAAGGATTTTATGCCATTTTCATGTATTTACTTGTCCAAAAATCAATGTAAATCAATAGGAAATGTGTGACCAAAACCGTGACTAGAAAAATCACGGGGGTAGAAAAATGCCCAGCTGTTTCTTATTAGTTGAGACGAAAATGTGATGTTAAACGGCCATTTTCAGGTCTTTCAACGCCGGCATCCACGAGAGCCATCTCATTTTCCGGGCCAAACCGAGAGCAAGCGCAGCGTCAGATTTACTTCAAACTTCACAAAAAACAAGAATAACTTGAGCTCCGAGCAGCTATTAAGGGCCCTCGCACCCCTGGCCACGTTGGAGTCCTGGTACACAGTCGATCCATTGAATAGAAATGTGCACCACGCTTCAGACTTATATTCGCATAAAACTGTAAATCATTTAATTCCACTTCACAATTATTTTGCAGCCCCTCCTTGAGCCCTCACCTTATCGTGGTGGAGGGGTTTGTGTGTCCCAATGATCCTAGGAGCTAAGTTGTCTGGGGCTTTACGCCCCTGGCAGGGTCACCCATGGCAAATAGGTCCTAGGTGAGGGACCAGACAAAGCACGGCTCAAAGACCCCTTATGATGACGACAAAAAATGGACTCAGGTTTCCCTTGCCTGGACGCGGCTCACCGGGGCCCCCCTCTGGAGCCAGGCCTGGAGGTGGGGCTTGAAGGCGAGCGCCCGGTGGCCGGGCCTGCACCCGTGGGGCCGGGCCAGGCACAGCCCGAAAGGGTAACGTGGGTCCCCCTTCCCGTGGGCTCACTACCTGTGGGAGGGGCCATAGGGGTCGGGTGCAGTGCGAGCCGGGCGGTGGCCAAAGGCGGGGACCTTGGCGATCCGATCCCCGGCTACAGAAGCCGGCTCTCGGGACGTGGAATGTCAACTCTCTGGCAGGGAAGGAGCCCGAGCTGCTGTGTGAAGTCGAGAAGTTCCGACTAGATACAGTCGGACTCGCCTCCACGCACAGCTTGGGCTCTGGTACCAGTCCTCTCGAGAGGGGTTGAACTCTCTTCCACTCTGGAGTTGCCCACGGTGCCTGAGCAGGTGTGGGTATACTTATTGCTCCCCGGCTCGGCGCCCGTACGTTGGGGTTCACCCCGGTGGACGAGAGGGTAGCCTTTGGTGCCTATGCACCAAACAGCAGTTCAGAGTACCCACCCTTTTTGGAGTCCTTGGAGGGGGTGCTGGAGAGCGCAGAGTTCGCCCAACCAGTCTACGTGTGTTTTGTGGACTTGGAGAAGGCGTTCTACCGTGTCCCTCGGGGGGGTCCTGTGGGGGGTGCTTCGTGAGTATGGGGTACCGAACCCCCTGATACGGGCTGTTCGGTCCCTGTACGACCGCAGTCATGGTTTGGTCCGCATATCCGGCAGTAAGTCCGACTCGTTTCCAGTGAGGGTTGGACTCCGCCAAGGGTGCCCTTTGTCAACGATTCTGTTCATAACTTTTATGGACAGAATTTCTAGGCGCAGCCGAGGCGTAGAGGGGCTCCACTTTGGTGGCCTCAGTATTGCATCTCTGCTTTTTGCAGATAATGTGGTTCTGTTGGCTTCATCAAGCCGTGACCTCCAACTCTCACTGGAGCAGTTCACAGCTGAGTGTGAAGCGGCTGGGATGAGAACCAGCACCTCCAAATCTGAGACCGTGGTCCTCAGTCAGAAAAGGGTGGCGTGCCCGCTCCAGGTCGGGGATGAGATCCTGCCCCAAGTGGAGGAGTTCAAGTACCTTGGGGTCTTGTTCACGAGTGAGGGAAGAATGCACTGGACTGGTCGCTGGCCAAACGCAGGGCACACGCTCACCTCCGGACAATTTAGAGCCGTCAGCGAAGCCAACATATGCCTGTTTGTGGAATGTGGGAGGAAGCCGGACAAAAACCACGCAAGCGCAGGGAAGACATGCATAGGGCCACACAGAAAGGCCGGAGCCCGGATTCGAACGCACGACCTCTGAACTGTGAGTCAGATATGCTAAAAGCACTCGTCCTCTGTCCCGCCTATATATTTATTAATGTGTTGTTGAATAATGTATTAGTTAAATAGTTCTGCTCGTGTGTTGTGAGCTATTTGTGTTGAACGTCATCTTGAGTGAATGATTATCAGTCATGAATGTTTTCTCCAAGTTCATCTAACTCACGTAGACGTTCGTGTCCATGTTGGCATGTTCTCCACAAAACTTGTGCCCTTTGGCGACGAGCATTTTACAAAAACGTTTCTTTTTGTCCACGAAAAAGGCACATTTGCCACATCTGTCGCTTGCGGGCGCCGCCATGTTGGCCGAGTCGTCGTGCTGCGTTCATGGGCTCACGGTAACAGTTGAAACAGGTTTGTCGCTTAGCTTTTTAGTAAGGAGGGCCGTAAGGAAGTAGCCGATGATGACTTCTATAGTTTGAGGACTTCTGATTGTAAGCTCGTTGAAAAGGAACGTTTCTTATAATACAAAACACGTGAAAATGAGAAGAAATAACTGTTACTATTTTTGAAAAATTCTTGAGCTCACCTGAACTCACCACTCTCTTCTAATTGGTCGTCTCTTGTCACGGTTGCTTACTCGTCTCCGCCGATTGGTCGCCCTCTCCCCGCCCTTGATAAGAGAGAGGGGGCGGCGGCATCCTGGTAGTGAGCGTGGCCGTGGTGACGTCCCCACTGGACAGTCCATGACGCCAAGATGGCGAAGGCGGCGGCGGAACGGGGCTACGACGGTGGCGTTCCAGTTTTGGATTACTCCATGTTAGTTGTGGTCGGGGTGGTCGGGTCGCTGCGGGGTGGCGGCCACCTGGAGCGGCTGTTGCTGCACATCGAGTCGGGTGAGTTTGGGCAAAGTTTGGCCGCCAGTGGAGCCACACTACAACGGGAAGTCGGCGCACCCTTTCACAATAAAATCATTGGCCAGGAGCGTAGAAAGTTCACCGTTACGTGTTTGGTGAAAGGGTTTATCTTTACGGAAATGTTTGACGCGTCTCGAGACTTTTTAAGGCTAAATTATGGCTTACGGTTTAGTTTCCTCTTCCGGACCAACGCAGACTACTTCCGTTTTGGGGAACTAAAAGTATTCTTCTTGTCCAGATATTTTGCAACATGTGTGTGGGATGAAAAAAATGAATTATCACATCCTTCCAGTGACGTCCGGTGCCACGTTCACGTGTCATACCCAAAATGGCATGAAAGTGGGGCACGTTAGGTCACTTTAACTCCAAGTCAACCAACATGACCAATTCAATGTTTGTTTTTTTTTTTTTTTTTTCCTTCCTAGCAGCCAATCACAATCCACTCATGTTGTGGATGTTTGTTCCAGTGCAGCATGGGAATGATATCACATGCTGAGGTTCCCAACAGAGAATGACTGAGTCATTGTACCTCTTCCTGTGTGTGTGTGTGTGTGTGTGTGTGTGTGTGTGCGCGCGTGCGCACGTGTACACACACATGTTCTAGGTGTGCGCTGCTGGCGTGTCCCGATGAAGTTGGACATTCTGGACCAGCAGCTGAAGCTCTTTGTGTCCCGACACTCGGCCTTCCTGTCAGAGGTGGTCCCCGGTGAGAAGCTAAAACATGATAGGAGCAGAATGTTGACTGTTGTGTGAGGCTCCCCCACGCCGTAGTTGTCAGTGTCTAGTATAAACCTGGTTTATACTGACCAGAACCACTTTGTCACATGATGTTTTAAAAAATTTTTTTAAAAAATGCATTTGTGTTTTGGAAGTTTTCATGTTGACCTCAACCAAAATGAAGACTTTTCGTCACATGGTGGCACTGTTAGCATGATAGCGGTGAGCTAATGGATCTCTACGGGTGTTTTTGTGGCCGCAGGTCAGCGGACGTTGCAGCACCGTGGAGACATTCTGGATGTGCAAGTAGTGCTGAATCCGGCTCATGACCTGGTCTGCTCAGAGGTAAGATGGGTTGGAAACGAAGCTTGTCGGTCGCAACGTGTCAGAGTAACTTTGTTTCCTGTTCCTGCGCGTAGGTGCGGCGGCTGCTGTGTGAGCCGTCTCGACACAAACTGTTGGTCCTGGCTGGTCAGTTTGTGGAGGAAAGTGGAGACTTGGTGCTGCAGAAAGGCCTCTTCTCCCTTAGCGACTTGATCCACATCTGCGCTGACGAAGAGGTTCGCTGCTTGTAGCATTGCAATCTTGTGAGGCCTTCACAGTCACTTTTAGATTCCTGTCAGCTGCTGCCGCCACATTAGCCACGCAGCGTTTGGTCTCACATTCTTCTTTCTCCCACTTATGGCGTGGTTGTTATTTTTGATTGACTTGCACTCAGTCTAGTGTGTGGGTTCACAAATGTAATCAACAGGGAAGAAAGTGAAGATAACATTGTTTCACAAGTTAGACAAACTGCTTTTTTGTCACATTGTGGCTAGGTTGGTCTCTTGTGGAGCTCGACGCACCCGACGGCAAAGGCGAGTCTTACCCTCAGCTGTCCTGATTTGGGCCTTTGGAGGGACCCCTTGTTGAAGGACCACAACCAGCAAGACTTCCTAAACATCCAGGTCAACCCTCCCCTGCTCCTCCCACAGATGGAGGGTCTGCAAGAGTTCACAGAGTACCTCTCAGAGTCTCTGGAGCCCGAGTCACCCTTTGAGCTTCTCGAGCCCCCGAGTACCGTGGGATTCCTGAAACTCTCTCGTCCCTGCTGCTACATCTTCCCCGGTGGTAGAGGGGACTCTGCCTTCTTTGCTGTGAACGGTTTTAATGTCCTAGTGAATGGAGGCTCAGACCCCTGTGCCTGCTTCTGGAAACTGGTCCGACATCTGGACAGAATCGACTCCGTCCTTTTAACCCACGTCGGTGTGGACAATCTCCCCGGGCTGAACAGTCTGCTGCTGAGAAAAGTAGCCGAGCAGGACAGGGACTTAGCAGAAGGTCAGGCTGAAGAGGACTGGATGAAAAAGATCATATCCCCAGAGATCGGAGTGGTTTTTCTCAATGTTCCGGAAAGACTGAAGGCCACCCAAGGAGATCCCAGTGAGCTCTGCAGCGCCGACCAGGGTGTGCTTATCTTGGAGCACCTACAAAGACTCTCTATCAAAGCAAAACCTTTGTGTCGCTCGAATGGGCCCTCCATTGAGCCGCTGGTGTTGTTCCACAAGATGGGAGTTGGCCGTCTGGAGTTGTACCCTTTGAATCCAGTCAGTGGCAGTAAAGAATTGGAAGAGTTGTTGCAGAATTTGCCCAAAACCTCCACCTTGAAGAGCTCCGATCTTCCACTAGCATGCCTCACTTCCATTTGTGCTTTGCTGGTCTGGCATCCTTCCAGCAATCGGGAAAAGATCGTCCGAGTCCTTTTCCCAGGATGCACACCACAGGCCAAAATCCTGGACGGACTTGAAAGACTCAAACATTTGGATTTCCTCAGTGTTCCCGTGGTGAGTTCAAAGGACCTGAAAACATCCAAAACAGAGAAGTTACCAAAGTGCACTGAGAGTCGAGAAATCCCTAAGGCCAGAGACTTGCGAGTCATCGGTGCTTTCCAGATGGACAAAAGTGGCCGAGTTCCTGTGAAAAAACAGGAGGTGAAACTGAAGCCAAAGGCAGTGGGAGAAGCTGTGTCCAGAGAAAAAGAGCAGGAGGTGAAATTAAAGCCTGTCAGGCCTTCTGAGAAGCTGATTCCAAAGAAGGAAGTGAAAAAGAAAGATGAGAGAATGACTGCTGCTGTTGAGAAGAAAGAAGAGCGAGAAGGTCTGAGGAAAGACAGTACTAAAACAAAGAAAGAAAACAAACCTAAAGACAAGAAAATTGTGGCATCAGTTCCAAAAGATGTGAAGAAAGTGGTTGGAGCTACAAGTTCTGAAGTGAAAAAATCTCCGGTCAGGACTCCAAAGACGGACACGTTGAACAAAAGGGCAAAAGGTAATGCAGAGCGGGACTACCAGGACAACCAGGATTTCACAGCTGAAGATGACAACAGGAACAGCATCAAAAAGACCACGAAACTTCCAAATTTTGACAGAGCCAGGAAGAACCCCAACGTGACTGAAACAAGTCCAGAGACCTACGCTTGTATGGACTCCTCCTCAAGACCAAAGGTTTGTGCGTCCTCGGAAGATCATCACACCAAAACACTACCCAGCCTGGACTTGGACAGCTGCAACCAGGAAGCTCCTTTCAGGACTTCCACTGTGGAAGCTTCCTTTCTCTTTCAGGACAAACAGTCCACTCTTATATTGACAAACATTCCAGACTCCCTCCCCACTTTGCCTTCTATTTCCACTGAGGTCCGCCTACTTCATTGCACTGAAGTTGACCATTCCCTATCGGTTTCCTCAGAGCAAATCCCACCACCAACGATGAAATTAGCAAGAGAATTCTGCTCAAACGGACGTTTGACTGACTCTGATCACAATCTGCAGCGGGACTTTGGCCCGGGGCTCAAAGGTAGTTGCATACTTGGATCGGAGAAAGGTGTTCACGGCACGTCAGAGCTCAGCGCAGACTGTCCTCACGATGGTGATCTTGATGTTCCTCATGATGTTGATCTGTGCTTGGTGTCGCCTTGCGAGTTCCAGCACCAAAAGATCGAACCAGTAGAGAACCGGCAGCAGTTTGTGGTCTCTGATCAGTCCTCCCAGGACCAAGGCGGCAGCACAAGCCAGGAAACCCCACAACCATCAGTTGGTGACTCACTCCTCATGGCCCTGGACTCTGATGTCCCACCTGCGATAGAAGATTTCCCTTCCTCGGTCATGGACGATGACTTGAGTAGTCCCCTCTATCCGGGACATCCCGGCGTGACCCTCTCCCTCAGGCCAGGTCTGCATTCCTCCCCTGACCCGACATCAGCCCCGGTCAAGGACTTTCCACCGTTACCACCGCAACCAGAAGCTTGCATGGCAGACGTCGATGCCTCAAGCAAGAACCAAAAGACTTCAGTTAGCAAGACAAAAAAAACAGCAGGAACCTTGCAAAGGGGTACTTCTGGAAGCCAATGTATCCAGAACATCAAGTCCAAGGTCAGCAGCACCGCGGCACTTAAATCGGCCCCCGTCCTTGACACTAAAGCATCCGCCCGGATTTCACTGGGTGGATCGAGAAGTGCAAGTGCCAAACCTTCGGTGTCAGGTAGGCCAGCGTCATCTGTAGGCCATCATTTCATCTTCTTACTGGATTTTCAACAACTCTGAACATTCCGTAAGATTCATTGAGATGCATTGAAACATTTTAAACTGCTCATCCTTTTGCTCAGTGACAAAAACCTCTGAGGCCTCTGCTGTCCACGTGGACCTGGCTTACCTGCCGTCCGGGTCTGCCTCGTCCACCATCAACTCGGACTTGTTCCGACGCCTTCGCTCCTCCTATTACGTGGTGAGCGGCGAGGAGCGCATTAAGGTGGCGGCCATGAGAAGCATTCTGGATGCTCTGCTGGACGGGAAGAGCAGCTGGCCAGACACTCAGGTTAGTGGACGCTCCGGTCGCCTGGGTGTGTTAACCAGAGAACCTTCTGATCGCTCCGTCTCCCCAGGTCACGCTCATCCCGACGTTCGATTCCGTGGCCATGCACGAGTGGTACCAAGACACCCACGAGCAGCAGAGGCAGCTGTCAATCACCGTGTTGGGGAGCAACAGCACCGTGGCCATGCAGGACGAAACCTTCCCCGCCTGCAAGGTGGAGTTCTGAGCCTGGCTCGGCCCATCCCTGATTTTATGGAGAGTACTTGATAGCTGTTGTGGTTAAAGGGCACACATTTGAAACCTGCGGCAACCCTTCGATTGGCTTGTCTGAGGGCGCTCAGTCCTTCACTTTCTGTCTAGACCAAGAGCTTCATGCTAGCAGGCTACAAAATCCTCGGGGGATTTCCAGGGCACCGATGAAGAAGCAGGTTCTGGTCTTAAGTTCGCTAGGTCGCAAGTAGAGGGCCTTAAGTAGGGTTGGGGAGGAGGCTTAGGAGCTGGTGGAGGTTCAGGATGGGAGAGTTTAGGTCATGGGAGCGTCGTGTGAACGAAATTGTTAGCTTGGACTTTATTGGGAGGGGAAAGAAGCGTCCAAGCTTCTGGGTTTTGAGGTTTGTTTATTTTATTTAACCCTAAACCGTGGACGTGAAAAGTGATTCATTCATACTGACGAGTAGATACTCCAACCCTAAAAGCTTTTGAGGATCAAGTCCTGGTGAGGTGGACTTGATTATGTTATCATGAAGTTCCCATCCACCACATGGAAAGCTAGAAGCTCATGGTTATCACTTTGCAATAATAATACACTCGTTATCAGTGCAAAAACTCCACTCAGCATACGCCTCCTTGGTGTTGCTACGGTGACCGGACCTGCTCATTGTGCACTTTCACACAAAGAAGAACATTATCTCAGTTGAAAAAGAAAAGCCTGGATGTCAACCGTCCAAGTGTTGTTTTGCTCACAAAAATCATTTGTATTTATTTATTTATTTTCATTCTTTTTCCAACGCTCCATTCTGCATTTCGACCACTGCGGTACGAACCTCACGTTTGACCGAAACGTTTGACAACTGAAGCAGTCATTGAAATATTGCGCGCCCCTGCCGGCCTTCTTTGGCAACCCCCGCACACAGACTTGTAGATAAATGCAATCAGATGTATACTGTACATACATCTATAGTTTGGATACATTTTGAATGATATCACATGGTCCTTTTTAGGTTTCAAGTTAAACCCTTTAAAATGGTTTGGCAGATAATTTCTTCCCAGTTTTTTTTTTTTTTTTTTTTTTTTCCTCTCACTAAACGTCCACTTTGTTATATTTACAAATGTATTTTTCGAAACTAAACTTTGCACTCCCGCGCACACACTGTGATGGTTTTGAGACACAAATTTGAAGTTTCCCCGAACTCACGGCTGTGGTGTCCTTGAGCAAGACGCTGATACCCGAACTGCCCCCGGGCACTCCGGTGTGTTCCGCTAACAAGTGTGTGTGTTCACTGTGATGGGGAAAATGCAGAGAACACATTTTGTGTGCATGCTTGCATGCTCATGACAATAAAGGTGATACTACTTCTTCTTTGTTGAAAGAAAAAGTTCCGTTTCATGTGTATTCGTGTACGAAACGTGACCGCAACACGTACCCAGGATGCATTGCATTGCTTGTCTTCTATTTTGTTTCCTAAGAAATGACGAATTCCTATAATAAACAAAATTGTGGAATGAAGGAAATGTAAAAACTACACCACGCCTCAACGTGACGTCATATACTGAGAAATGTTCCGGAAAGGCCTTTTTGGTGAAAAGGTCACGTCGGCGAGCGGGCGCGGTTTCGGAGTGCCAGTCATCCGCTGAGTGCCGTTAACCCGCTAGGGTGACGACTTGTAAAGGAAAAGTGTTGCCGTTGTTTTGTCATCGTTGCATGTTTTCTTCTTGACGTGGTGGCAGATTTGACTGGATTTGCTTTTCAATGGCCACTCCGGTCATCTCATTGGCTGCAAGTCTTCCCTGTGGCGAGCAGGCGCATTTCTCAATAGAGGTGGGCGTGCTGGCCAGTTTTATGTGGAACTGATTGGACTTTTTGTCGGCAATCAATACTATGCGCATTAAAACACCATATTCATTTCCATGTTTATTTGTATTATCCGTCTCTCAATTTGCATTGTTTGTTGCATTGCATTGCTGCTCTTCGAAATGTGACCGTAGAATGATTGATTATATTATAAATGTTTGATTTGCATTTTTTTGGACCATCCTCTCAAGTTTCGATGTGCAAAAGAAGTACTTGTACACGTAAAATATTGTACATATGTTCCAAACAATATACATCACACTGATGTGTATGTATTCTAAGTAACGCGTCTTCCCACTTTACACTCATTGTGCAAATATCACAGGAGCACGATTACACGATTATTACCAGCGTGAAATATTTGAGCTCTTTTTTTCTACTCATCAATTGTGCTCTTTGTTTTTGCTTGGATAGATTAGAAATACGTGTGTTTGTGTGTGACTAATACCTGACTGGATGAATCAAGTGACTCACTGAAATTCTTAACATGCAAAAAAACAAACTCTTCGTCTTTCAATTGAGTAATATGTTGATTTATCAAATATGTAACTATACAATATGTACTTTTAATAAAACACGAGCTGCCCGCAGTTCGCTGGGATAGGCTGCGGCGCGCCCGCGGTTCGTGGAATGGATGGATGGACGAGCAAATCTTTACACACGTGGCGAGCGTCCCTGGCAACTGTCGATCAAACGTCCTGTGTTGTAAATGTGAAAGTGGCGCCGCCTAGAGGCCACACGCGGAATGTTGCTTGTTGTTTGTACATTGCAGCACCAGGATGTGAGCGCGCACACACGCACACGCACACGCACATGCAGGACTGCAGCGGAAGGCCGCAAGTAGGCACGTCATCAGGAGGACACAAAGGACGAGCGTGAAGGTGAGACAGCCGTCAACCAATCAGAGAGCAGCATCATGGCGGCTCGGCGTGGCGAATGAGCAAATGTCAAGCAATGACAGCAGTGTGTAACACTGACGGAAGCATGTGTGCACTTCCTGTTTGTGTTCAGTCAAAAGCTGCGCCGGAACGCCGGCCGCGGGACGGAGGACCGACACCTAGACGACGGCACAGAAGAGCGCCTGACCGAAAACACGACAAGAACCCGGAGGACGCCGTCCGCAGGTTGTCAACGTGAACACGGGAGTACGGACGCCAGTGGCGATGAACTTAACATGTTTTTGTAGCAGGTTGCAAAGAGAATTCCTCGATTGATCGGAGGAGAAGATCCATGCAAGGTGCGTCTTCTCTTTCTTCTTCTTGTGTCACTCGTCCTCACGTGACCTGAAGACATCTCACTTTGTCGCGTCCTTGCAGAGGTCAGAGTTCAGCCGGCGGGCGAAGTACACACGATGAAGCGAGGTGAGCGGCGGCCGCCGGACGGCGCGACCCACGGACACGCGGGCGTGGCCTCAAAGGTTCTGTGTGGTTGCCTCTCGCAGCCGTGTACTCCGTAGAGATCAAAGTGGAGCGGGACCGGACCACGGGACAAACGCGCGTCCTCTCTTCGCAGACCAAGCTTCCTGTCGACTGCTCTCGTGGAGGGGTCAAAGTTTACGAGGATGAGCAGAAAGGTGACGTCGTCGGCCGGGCGTGGCCTAGTTGTACGGTCGAGTCGGCGTCATCGCGATGGCGTCGCTCCTAAGCAGAGGTGGGCGGAATCACGCGTCGAAAGCTGCGTCTCGAGTGCAAAAATGGCCTCTTCGCACGACCGACGCCTTCACTGAGTATGTGCGGGATGACGGAACGCAGTGTCACGCCGCGTCGCGCAAAGCGGGCGCCCGACATCGTGGCCAAACGTTGAAACATTTTCAACTCGGGGGCGCCGTCGCTGTGCCGTCAGACGGCGCATCGAATAGGATGGAGGCTGGCAGCGCGATGATGAGCGCTGACAGCGGGAAAAGCGTCCATGCTATTCCCAGAAGGCCCCCAGCCACTACTTCCAAATATGGGCAGGCTTGCACCCGTGCACCAAGAAAACAAAGTGCAGTATGAAAAGGCCTTTAGCGTCAACTTGCAAGTTAGCGAGGCAACAATCCAGCAAGTCGGGTCGAGTCAAGTCAGGACTTGGTTTAAAGCTGCAGTGCCTAACTTTTTTTCTTCAAGAGTCCTTTCCACCCGAGCCAGTATTAGATGCAGTGGCAGCGATAGCTCGAATGGCGCCCTGCGCGACGGCCCTCGATGGTCGGAAATGATGCATTTTAACGAGCAGTGGGCGGCCCTCGTCTCACGTTTGTTACAAGCTGACTATTTATCTTACTTACTTGTTCATCTAACTTTAACAGAAAATGATGACACAATAATTACTGTACAAAAACAATCATTGCCACGAATAAACTTGGCACATCTTTCTGAGGACCTTCAGTCGCCCAACAAGGTGCCTCACGTGAAATACACGCACCTAACAATGCACGCGCAAAACGCAGCAATAATTTCCAACTCCATTTTCCGAAGATTCCATCTTTCCCCCCCGCCAGCTATTCGTCGAAACAGAATCAAAATGTTGTAGAATCACATCCAAGGGGCAGCCTTCGCCATATCGAATCGGTGGCTCTGTCTCTCCGTGATACTCGCTCGACGAGGCCTCTGCACGCCGCCACATCGCATCCCGGTAGCTCGCACGTTTGCGCGCACAACACGCTTCTTCCAAAAACAAAACAAAACGGCACGCTACCTAGAAAATCTCGATTTTCAAATGTGAACAGGCAACACTTGTCAAGTCAAAGTCCAAAATCCAAAGTTTTAGTTCAGCAAGTCTGAAGTTTTAAAGTTCACAAATGAAATCTGACTAGAGTCAAGTCATGTGACCGGAATCCCCCGCCTGTGCCCCCTAGTGGTCCACGAGGTCAACGGCCAGGACGGCGTCCATCTGCTCAGCGCCGCCGAGGTGGACGAGCTCATCCTTAAAGCCGATCAGGCGGACGTGACGGCGAGCGTAGATGAGGCGACCGAGTCACGCTCGGGCCACAAATTCTTGGCGGCGAGCGCGGACGAGGCAGCGGCTCGATCCCAGGGAGCGGCGGCGTTCACCGGGCCCGAGGCCTCGCCCCGGGAGCACTGCGGCCCCCGGGAGGAGGACGGCGCCCCCCGGGAGCCTGTCACCACGGTGTCTCCTGGGTACCGAAGCGTGCGGGACCGGGACGGCACCAGCGAGATCCTGACTCTGCAGGGCGGCGCCGAGGCGGAGCCAGAGCCCGGGGCGGCGAAGGAACGTGAGGCCGCGGCGCCCCCGCCGACCGGCGCCCCGATGCCACAGACGGACAAGCGGGAGTCAGCAGGGGGCGCTGCCGTGACCGCGCCCAAGGAGAAAAAAGCCTGTAAGTGCTGCAGCATCATGTGAACATGCAAGGGGGCGCCATATGCTTGCAAAAGAGAACAATCACTTCGTGATCCAGCTGTCTCTCTTTTTCTTCTTTGGCGGCATGTTTGCTTTGCTTTGAGCCTGCGGTGGGCAAAATTTGACCCCGGTCGCATGCACTTGTTGGTTGGGGGGGAATGGCGTGGGCACGCCATTCTTGAAATGGGCACCAACCCTCTTCCATTGTCACCAGATTTGTTAGTTTTTCCTCATATCAGCTACATGAAATTAATACAATTTGTAATCCATTTTTAAAATATAAT
This sequence comes from Phycodurus eques, assembly GCF_024500275.1. Classification (NCBI taxonomy): domain Eukaryota; kingdom Metazoa; phylum Chordata; class Actinopteri; order Syngnathiformes; family Syngnathidae; genus Phycodurus; species Phycodurus eques. The sequence continues at coordinate 31,099,308 of NC_084532.1, forward strand.
TATATGACATATTTGACATTTTTACTTTGTATTTTTTGTTTCTACTCACTGATTACAAATGTCTGCTTTAATGCTCAAATGAGCATCAAAGTTTGCCCACCCCTGATAATTAGCATTAGCATTTCATCCATGTAAGCGCTACCCTAACCCAGAAACATGAAGTCGATATAAATCAAACATTGTCATATTATCAGCCTCAAATATTAATTGAAAAAAGTTAGCATGTGTTAGGTTTTGAGCATGGAACTCATTTCCTGGACATGAACACCATCACTTCCTGTTTATTGATTCGTGTAACTGACACACAAACACACACACAGTACTGATACGCAAACTAATCAGATGTTGGCTTGAATAAATGTTGACCCCATGGCGAGATATTCATCAAGAGGTGAAAGTTCAGCAAGGGCCGCTCAAGACCTGCTTTGAGAAGTTTGGTGTGGAAGAACACCTTAGCTTTTAGATGAATGAATTACAAAAATCCATTTCATTTGTACATTGCATCTTTTTTTAGTTTGTGTATTTTTTCTGGATCTAGTGTTTCCTTTTTCAATGTATAATTTGGATCCAATTGAATATTGAATTTGGATCTTGTCTGTATTGTATTATTTATGAGTGATATTTTATTATGTTTATTTAAAAATGTTGTGCTCATGATACATACATTTACTTCAATGTATTAATGTGAAAAAGAAGCCAATAAAAAAAGCGTAGTCCGTCTTCTCCTGAAGGTGGTCGCGGACGACATACACTGAACGAAAGCAGACTACTAATAATATCACAACATGTAGCACATTACATGCTATAAATATCGTCATCATCGTAATTTAGTCTTAAATGTGTTGGGAGAGCAATATCGTTGCTGATGCCCTTGAAACTTGCCTTGAGGATAATCGGCGATTCCGCCGATGTCGGTGGGCCGCTCTATTTTTCATGACTTATTTTAGATTTTTGAAATGTTTTTTATTAGATTTTTTTCACATTTGGCAGACTTGTCAACAGAAGTCTTGTCTGTGGTGTCAAGTTTGCAAGACGGTTTTTGGGTCACTTTATCGGGTCTTTAAAACACACACATTCATCCATCCGTTTTCGGAACCGCTTATCGCTCGCGAGTGTTGCTGCAAAATGTCTCCTTTAAAGTTCAACTTTGTGGTGTGAAAAGCAGGAGGCGTCAGAGGACAAAATACTTTATGAGGAGTAGGAGGAACATTTGTCGATCATTAACAGTAATCGTAAGAATCCTCATTGGTCACGTGGTTTCTAGCTGGCATTGAAATGCTCGGGAAGGGGGAGTGGCCTCGGTCGGGAGGCGGAGCCTGAGGGCAGGAGAGACGGTGAAGTTTGCGTGGTCGTCACTCACTTGCTTACATTTTCTTCAACAAGCTGAAGCCCACTCAGGTAATTCTTCCATTTGCGATCATCTTTATCTCAAATGTTAGCAATCGGTATGCTTGACCGGTCATAAGCGTTAGCATTAGTAGCAGCGACAGGCTACTGGCTTCGTGTTGAACCCTGACCTTGTGTCACTTGACGTTGGCGAGCTCCTCGTCACCTTATCAGCTGGCAGCATAGGGGCGGGGCTACTGCGCTCTGCTTATCTACTGGACTGCACATGTAGGCTAAAGCTAACGCTTGCGTCTGAAGTAGACGCCATAAGAGAACAAAAATCTCGTCGGGACCCGACACTTTGTGCCCATTTGTTAGCATGCTTCTTGTCACACATTCAAAGAGGACGCCGTCTGTTGCCACCATGGTAACGTCGCCTCTGCTGTTACCATAGTAACTTCTCCATTGCCACCATAGTACCTTCTCCTCGGTTATCACAATAGTAACTTTTCATCTGTTGTCACCATAGTAACGTCTCCTCTGTTGTCATCCTAGTAACATCTCCTTTCCTGTTGCCACAGTAACACCACTTATCACTATAGTAACACGTCACCGTAGTAACTTCTCATCGGTTGTCGCCATAGTAACAGCTCCTCTGTTGTCATCATAGAAACATCCCCTCTGCTGTTACCACGGTAACACCTCTGTTGTCATCATAGTAATGACGACGCTTCTGCTGTTGCCATAGTAACATTCATCCTGTCATCGGCCTAGTCACGCCCCCTTGCTGATGACTGTCAGGATTTTGTGACTTTGCATAGTTTCCCTTCACGCACTTTCCTGTGCTCAACATCGCCCCTGCTGCTGCCATGGACAACCTTCCCAGAAGGTGGGTGCTGAAGCCTCTGCTCCCCACGCTGCATCTATCTGACCTACGTCGCATGACGGGTCCGAGCAGAGGTGAAGATGACGTGTTGGCTCCTGATGGCTTGGTGGTCCAGGCCCGCCAGGTCACCGTCTCACGGGATGGGGGTGACAGCGGCGACGAGTGGTATCCCGGCAGTCCCAGCAGCAGCTCAGGATCTCACAGCGGGTTCTACTCGTTCGTGGAGGACCCAAGAAGTCCGGAAGCAGAGCTGAATGAAGCATGGATGGTATGTCCTCAGCGGCAGGTTCATCTCACCACCCTGATGGAGGACAAGGCCTTTAAAGTGCAGACGTACACCAGGGGCAAGAAACCAGAGACTTTGTTTACAGTCTCAGAGTCACCGTACAAATTCCAACCAGAAAACCACTGCCAAGTATTTGGGGAGGAAGAAGAGAAGCAACTGAGGAAGGAAATCATCCAAAAGCAAGCCCCAAAGAAGAAGTCAACTTTCAAACTAAGTGACCAAGTGAGTGTGCTGGAGAAGCTGGATTGGAGTCAGCCTACAAGTATGCTGACAAAAGGTTCCGGTTTAAGCTCCAGTCCCGTCAGACGAGATCCCCCTTTCCCCGTAGACGCTGGGACGATTGACAGGGCTCAGATTGACTTCAGTGCAGCTCGGCAGCAGTTCCTGAAGCTGGAGCGGGACAAGCGTGATTTACTTGTCAACCCTTGGAGGTCACGTGTGTCCAGGAAGATGGAGAAAGAGGACAGAACATGGTCTGAATCTGGTGAAGATAAAACCTCAACTGGGACTGAGCAGAAGTCAAGCGTGAGGGGAATACTGAATGACCCACATTTGTTGGTTGTGGAGGACTTGTCTGTGAAGGTGTGCGGTGGGTCCATCAGTGACAAAGATGTGTTTGACAACAGCAGTGTCCAAACAACGAGGAAAGAGAAGTCTGATGTTCACAATGAAACCCCGATTGAGAAAGAGATCCGCTTAGTTCAAGAACGTGAGGAAAACCTCAGACGCTTACGAGGCCTTAAGCACAGTGATGGATTCTCAGAGATGGTGAAGATTCACACCAAGCGGGTGCAGTCACCGCTAATATCTCACAAGGCCAAAGAGAAGAACCATGTGAGCTTCATCATTCAGCAAGAAAGGCACAAAGAGAAGGTCGATCAGCAGAGTCCAGAAACACCAAAGGAGCTTTTAGACACAAAGAGACAGTTCCAGGAAGACCTACAGGACCAGGAGGTCTTTTTGTCCCATTGCTGTCCTCATAGACACGCTGAAGAAACCTCCTCCTCCTTGTCCATGATATTGCCCCTGTCTCCTCAGCATGTCCCGTCATGGACCAGAACTCTTTCTTGGAGAGCCAACCAGGAGTCCACCGGCCTGCAGTGCGGGAAAACCAGTGCCCCAGATTTCATCGAGAAGGAGATCGAAGAGACTTTGCTACGAGAGCAGGAGCTTCAGGAGTCCAGACAGTCTAGAGAGTCCTTGGAGTCCAGACAGTCCAGGGAATCTAGAGAGTCCAGCGACTCCAGACTGTCCAGAGAGTCTAGAGCGTTTGGAGAGTCCAGAGGGTTCAGGGAGTCCAGCCTCCTCTCTCCAGCTCCTTTCGTGGAACAGGCATCGAAGATGGCCGTCAAGCAGTTGGACTCCACAGAAAACGCAGGTGTGTACCAAAGTCTTCTGTTTTTCATGCATTCCTCCATTACAAACACAAACACTTCCACCATGCACCACATGACCATTAGATGTCAATAAGCGTCACAACATCAATGATCGCAAGCTGTTGATCTTGAGTAATCTGGCTGGAGGAGTCGCAGTCATAAAGTGCAAACAATCAGTAACCAAATGAGAGACGGGCCAAAGTCCTCGCGGAACCAGCTCCTCTTTTGACTAATCAATAACCTAGCTAAAGATGTCACAGAATACTGATCACGTTCCGTTATCGATAATCCTCACACGTGGTCTCGCATCCCGCCGAAGGCCTGACGGGGACGCTGCCGAGGGACTTTGAGGAGCGACAGAGGATGGACGACACCCCCGTGAGTCCAAGTTCAAAGGTCAGCATGGAGAACATTCTCTAGCACGCCGCTTACGTCCTTCCCGTTTGTCTTTTAGTACGCCGGAATCCAGCCCATCGATGACATCAACAACCAGGTTACGAGTAATCCTTCCAACAATTCATCTATCCATGTTGTTTTTTTGTTCTTTTTTCTTCCAAAAATGGGAACAAAGGCATGAAGGCTAGCAGAGGCTAAATGCTTATGTTACTACAAATCCCCAATTGAACACCCTTGTGTTCTTCCCTGTGAGGGTTAGCTGAAGCCTACTTCAGAAAGCACAAGTAAGCGGTTGCAACAGTCGATATTGATTGGCTGGCCAACTAGGAAGTCAAATGCAGGCGCACACTCTTTGAAAAGTATGGCACCCAGTCTTTAGGCCAAAGGCACGTTTAAAACAACAAGGTGAAGTTGTCCCGAAGTCCTTTGTGCACTGCTCTATCCAGCCCAAGATGAGGGCACAAACATCTACTTGACTAGGATACTCTGGGTCAGATTCCAGCAGCCGGTGTACGGCTTGGAGAAAGCCTCAACTACCACACACATCCATCAGCTTCCAGCACACTGTTGCATCTCTCTTCCAGTCTGTGGGCTCTGCCTCGGGAGTCAAGGCCTCTGGTGATGACCGTAGGCCTACTCCATCTCGTTTGCTGGTTTATAGAGGTACAGCCGCTATTGGCCAGTTGTGGCCAACCTGCATCTGCGCTGGACTGGCTGTTGCACCTGTCAGTCCATGTGTGTCTTCAGTGTGTGAAAAGTTGTCAGTCCCTATATGTAGCATGTGATTGGCTTGCAACCCTGACAAAAAAAAAAAAAAAAAAAGGCTCAAAAAGCCCTGTCGCGTATGAATGAATGGCTTGATATTAATAATTCATGTTAAGAAGTCTTTGTCATCGTTTATTGTCAAAATGCGTTTGCAGGTTGTGGAATCAACTCGAGTTATTCGACATAAAAACCAACGCGCACTCCGCTGGGAGGCAGGTGTCTTTGCCAACCAGCTGGACCAGATGGAACAGATCGGCCACCGCATCCAGATCCAGAACCAGACCTAGACCACCTAGATCAAGTACTGCATTGTGGTGAAATGTAGGATGCACGAGGAGTGGCCTCATCAAGGGCCACGACAGGCTTTGTGCGGAGGAGGCATGGCTGTCTCCAGGCCATTATTTGATGATGAGGATGAAGATGGCAGTGATGACAATGATAATGAAGAAGTTCAACATGAATGCTGATCCGTTCATTCTATTCTAAAACGCACGTATGCTCCTGCTCTCTGTTTCATGCTGCTTGGCCTGCCGGAAATAAAGCGAGTGTGTGCGTGCATGTGTGTGCGCGCGCACGCACACGTGCATTGAAGCTACTAATGTCCATCAACATTTGCATGAATACTACATGACGAGTCTCAAACGCAAGGCAGCGTCTCTGCTTTAGACATGCGACACTTCAAAATTGAATTGTATGTATGAAATGTTTTGAATATTTGCTGTGACAAGGCAACTACGAAAAGAATCAATTCAACTGTAAAGACATTTTATTTGTCATGCAGCCTTTGTTTACATTCAAAGTTTTTGACATTGAAAGTTTGTTAGTAGCACATCTGCCTCCCAGCTCAGCGCTTGAGGTTTCTGTTCTGCGCTTAGGCCTTCCGGTGTCTAGTTAGCGTGTTTTGAGCATATTCTTCACCAACTCAAGTGGCTTTTTCCTCACGCATTCCAAAAACTGCCATGTTGGGTTCATCGAAGAATAAATTGTCCACAGGTGTGACTTCTTGGGCCCTGACCAGGAGGGAGGGGTTGTCGCACTCTGCAAAGACATTGAGAGCAAGACGTCAACTCGTCTCTAATCGTGCGTTTGCCTTGAGAGGCTGGCAGCAAGAGACGAGTGTGCTGAACGAAAGGCGTCCGTCTCCTCAACTTATTCCAATTGGCTGCGTAGCTAAGCGAGGGAGAAAGACAGCTCGATTCCAGGAGGACTTGGAACCATTTTTTCGGCTCACGCTATCAAAGTGGAAGGAGAGCGGGCAATCGTTCCGGCACGCTTGGAGGGTCTCGGTGACGATTTGCTGCAAATTTCCACCACGCAGAAGGCACTACCGTGGTGGGTCCAGAACGAGATTTGGGTTTCTCCGTTGGGCAGAGCGAGAGGATTTTTTTCTGCCCGTCCACGCTCTTGGTTCTGATGTGTTAGTTCTGCGTAAATTGAACCGATGAGCTGTCCATTGTGGAGGAATATTGATTATTTCAAAGCATTCCCTCCTCCTTTGATTTTGGCAAATAATAGTACTGTACAGAAAAGGTATCAGTCATGTCATCAGCGATTAGTGTGGATTAAAAAAAAAAAGTTGTGCAACCCCTACACCGGAAAAAAAATGACCTCCTCCAAACAAGTAAAAACCTTGAAAACAAGACAGTTTGTCCCCAAAATAAGAGACAAAATCTGCCAAAGGAACAAGTATGAATTGTTTTGGCAACATTCTTAAAACAACATCTTGTATCTTAAAACAAGTCTTTTTGTTTTGAAGATTTAAAATAGGTACAGTCAGATGTCCATCCATCGATGCATTTTCTGTACCGCTTCTCCACGTGCTGGCACCTATCCCAGCTATCTTCGGGCGAGAGGCGGGGTACACCCTGAACTGGTCACCAGCCAATCGCAGGGCACACAGAAACAAACAACCATTCGCACTCACATTCGCACCTACGAGCAATTTAGAGTCTTCAATCAACCTACCCTGCATGTTTTTGGAATGTGGGAGGAAACCGGAGTGCCCGGAGAAAAGCCACGCAGGCACGGGGAGAACATGCAAACTCCACAGAGGCGGGGCCGGGATTTGAACCCACAACCTCAGAACTGTAGGGCACATGTGCTAACCAGTCACAGTCAGATGTCTTCAGTAGGAATAAGATAAATTCACTAGGTAAGATTTAGCTTTTTTTGCAGCGTATCGACCCGTTCATTGTTTGTCTATACGCACCCTGATAGTGACTGGCGACCAGTCCGGGGTGTACCCAGCTTCTCGCACGAAGTCAGCCGGCATAGGCTCCAGCTGACCTTGTGAGCTAAAAGAGGCGCTGTGGAAAATACAACGGATGGAAGTTTGTTGTGTTCTCGCGTCATCATGCAGCTATTGCTAATCTTTGATTTGGCGAAGGGCTCCAAATGGTTCGTAGCTGAGGCAACATCATTGGTTAGCCACTGAGTGACGCTAACTGGCTAAAGTTCGGAATTCTTTTTGATGCGCTACTTCCTGTATTTGCCTCCTCGCCCACTGTAGCTCCGCCCCTTCCTGACATTCATTTTGTTTTCTTTTGTCTCATTATGGCAACAAATTTGTCACACAAACAATGATTTACCTCCACCAATCGGACAACAGCGCACACACACTCATGCTTAGCATCACCATAGCAACTGAGCATAGACACGTATACATAGACGCCTCATGAGGTGGGCGGGGCAGTTGCGCGATATGTCGGCGCCACCGCCGTAGTGGATGTGGCAGATGGGCCCGTTCACTCATGCACGTCCATGGACTGAACTTCAGAAAGCAACAACTGAAAAAGTGCCTCTCATTCATACTCTTTTAATCTGATGATTAGAAATGTTTAGGGTATAGTTAACCACCAATAAGTACTCTACTCATTTATGTAACACTGTAGTTACTGTAATGATACAGTGAAATATAAGTAACTAGATCCTGAATTGTAGATGTTTCTGAATAAAGAACAAATGTTTATATTTACCAGATTTTGATAGATTGTTTTTATATTCAGTGATTGATAATCGAGATAACTAGTAATGTTGACAACGACGAGAGAAACTTTGTCTTCATTGTCCGTCCAGAGCATGAGCTGCAAAATCAGCTGATTGTGTTATCAAAATGACAGCAAAATACACGGTCAGCCGCCCCCTTCCTGTTATTGTCATCTACTTTGTATGTAAAGCATATTTGAGTGTTTAGAAAAGCACTAAATCAATTTGATGTATTATAAATCATCATTGTCGTTAAAAGTCATGGTTCAGTCTTAGTAACATGAGATCTGGCTTTGAGTGTAAAACGGTTGCGACATGAACGACGACTGTTCTCATCTTATCTGCGATCGCTCCACTTTTCCACATCCAATATGGCGGCGATGTCGCCGTGATTCAGCACTCAATATTGCGTCTACGCATGGATGTCTATGGTTAGCACCATGAATCAGCGTCTTCACCAGCCCCACCCACTGCTCAACAAAGTGACGAATAAGAATCAACTGATGAATTGTTGCGACTGCATTACAATTACAGGCGCGCCTGTCTCCAAATTGGAGGCTTTTTCAAAATAAGTCACTGGACTAATCCTTCATTCTGCGACCTTGGAAACTGTTGAAGTGATTCTCCTCACTAGTCAGGTGAGCATCTCGCTCCAGAAGAACCAGGGCCGTCTTGCGTCTCGTTGCCATTTCCTTGCGCTGCGTGTCCGTCAGCACCTCGAATTGCATCTGAGGCGGCGGGTGCATCGGGTGCGCCGGTTCAGAAGCGCCACCGGCGGAACGCCGTGGCCGGAAACTGCTGCCGCAGGCGGCAGAATCTCCTCGCTGGTGGCTGTTCAAGTCATACGCGTCACGGGGGTCGGCCCCGGCCAACTCCCAGGGACTCAGGGGGGTTTGGGCCAGAGGATGGTGAGAGGCGTGGGCGTCCACGGTGAGGATCGCGTCACGCTGCTTCTCGCTGCCCGGCCGGTAGCGCAGAGAGGAGCTTCCGGAACAGGTGGAGGCGCTTTCTGACGATTTTTCACCCGAGGACAGGGACGCCAGGAGGCCTTGCTGCTTGGACACGGCGACCACCTGAACCAGTCGCGGCTGGTTGGCCGCGACACGACCCGACACTTCCGCGCTGGTCTTCTCTCGAATGGCCAACCACTTGGCACGGGCCAAGGTGCTCTTCGGTGAAACAGGAGGTGGTCCCGCTTCAGGGATCTGAGGCGGTCTAGGCGTCACCACGGCTTTGGCACCTCCCGGAGGAGGAGTCGGGTTACGATTGGAAGCGGGCTTGCCAGACCACACTTGGCAGACGAGGGCAGGTGAGCTTCGGTCGTCCCTAGCCGCCTCTGAGCTGTCGTCGCTGTTCTCGCCCACTGCGCTCTGGGCCCGCATTTCCACAGACTTCTGCTTCCATTCTGACAACAGACGGTGCGATGAGTCCGTCGGGACGTGGGCCGTCTTCAGACGCCGCTGGACAGGCTGGACCGGACCCGGCGTTCCGTCACTGACATTGATGCTGGTCCGTGGCAAAGTATTGCTGAAGGTCAGCATCGTCTCCTTGGCCATGGGACTCCGCGGCACCATCAGCTCAACATCTACGCTGGCCCTCTTCAGGCTCCCCATGGACGCGACCTCCCTCTGAAGGGGCCCCATGCCGTCCAAGCGCTCCAGGGGTCCCGGGGTCGCCACTATCTCATCATTGCTCTCAGAGGCAGAGGCGGGGCCTTTGTTATAGACCGACTCGTGCCCTCGCTCGGTCAGTGCTCGCAAAGGGTCGTCCAGGGTGGGCGGAAGAGGCGGGGCTAGAGTGATGTCAGAAGACTTGAAGTTGGCCACTGCGTGAAAAGCCTGCAGGAGAATCGGCAGCTTCAAAAATGCAACGTGTGGTTGTCTTGGTAACAAAATCCCAGGTTGATCTCACGGTGAGCAGCTAAAAATGTGTTGAACTCACCAGGTAGGTGGCGATGAAGGCTCCGATCAGGAAGCCCACGTAAATGTCGACGGGGTGGCTGCGATGCTGCGTGATCTGAGTCAGGCCGGTCAGCGCGGCGGCTATGGCGAACAAGAACACCAAGACGGGCTTCAGCAGCTTGGTGCTGTCTGAGATGGTGGAATTGAAATACATCTGCCATGGAGGGGACACACAGCACAGTTAGTTTCTTCTGACTTGGCTTGGCCAGCATGCTAACGCTTGTTAGCGATGATGACAATGTCGCTAGTCGCTGCTTAATTGTCTGTGGGTCCTCTTTCAGGATCTGTTTTTATTTATGTTTTGGTTTCTCTTGTATTTTCCTATATCTGTTGTTGGTGGAATGCAGCTTTGGTGGTCGCTGAAGCAAAAACTCGGGCATGGGAGGAGTTCGTTGAGGCCATGGAGAAAGACTTCTGGACGGCTTAGAGGAAATTCTGTTCCACCATCCGGCGTCTCAGGAAGGGAAAGCCGTGCACCATCAACACTGTGTATAGTGGGGATCGGGTGCTGCTGACCTCGACTTGAGAGGTTGTGAGCCGGTGGGGAGAATACTTCGAATACCTCCTCAATTTCACCGACACGCCTTCCCATGAGGAAGCAGAGTCTGGGGTCTCTGAGGCGGGCTCTCCTATCTCTCGGTTTGAGGTCACCGAGGTGGTTAAAAAGCTCCTCGGTGGCAAGGCCCCAGGGGTGGATGAGATTCGCCTGGAGTTCCTCAAGGCTCTGGATGTTGTAGGGCTGTCCTGATTGACACGCCACTGCAACATCGCGTGGACATCGGGGACAGTGCCTCTGGATTGGCAGACTGGGGTGGTGGTCCCCCTTTTTAAGAAGGGGGACCAGAGGGTGTGTTCGAACTACAGGGGGATCACACTCCTCAGCCTCCCTGGTAAGGTCTATTCAGGGGTGCTGGAGAGGAGGGTCCGTCGGGAAGTCGAATCTCAGATTCAGGAGGAGCAGTGTGGTTTTCGTCCTGGCCGTGGAACAGTGGACCAGCTCTACACCCTCGGCAGGGTCCTCGAGGGTGCATGGGAGTTCGCCCAACCAGTCTACATGTGTTTTGTGGACTTGGAGAAGGCATTCGACCGTGTCCTTCGGGGAGTCCTGTGGGGGGTGCTTTGTGAGTATGGGGTACCGAACCCCCTGATACAGGCTGTTCGGTCCCTGCACGACCGGAGTCATGGTTTGGTCCGCATATCCGGCAGTAAGTCGGACTCGTTCCCGGTGAGGGTTGGACTCCGCCAAGGCTGCCCTTTGTCACCGATTCTGTTCATAACTTTTATGGACAGAATTTCTAGGCGCCGCCGAGGCGTAGAGGGGGTCCGGTTTGGTGGCCTCAGTATTGCATCTCTGCTTTTTGCAGATAATGTGGTTCTGTTGGCTTGATCAAGCCGTGATCTCCAACTCTCACTGGAGCAGTTCGCAGCAGAGTGTGAAGCGGCTGGGATGAGAATCAGCACCTCCAAATCTGAAACCATAGTCCTCAGTCGGAAAAGGGTGGTGTGCCCTCTCCATGTTGGGGATGAGATCCTGCCCCAAGTGGAGGAGTTCAAGTACCTTGGGGTCTTGTTCACGAGTGAGGGAAGAACGGAACGGGAGATCGACAGGCGGATCGGTGCAGCGTCTGCAGTGATGCGGACTTTGTATCGATCCGTTGTGGCAAAGAAGGAGCTAAGCCGAAAGGCGAAGCTCTCAATTTACCGGTGGATCTACGTTCCTACCCTCACCTATGGTCACGAGCTGTGGGTCGTGACCCAAAGAACAAGATCCCGGATACAAGCGGCCGAAATGAGTTTCCTCCGCAGGGTGTCCGGGCTCTCCCTTAGAGAACGGGTGAGAAGCTCGGTCATCCGGGAGGATCTCAGAGTAGAGCCGCTGCTCCTTCACATCGAGAGGAGCCAGATGAGGCATCTGATTCGGATGCCTCCCGGACGCCACCCCGGTGAGGTGTTCCGGGCACGTCCCACCGGGAGGAGACCCCGGGGACGACCCGGGACACGCCGGAGAGACTACATCCTTCGGCTGGCCTGGGAACGCCTCGGGATCCCCCCCGGACGATATGGATGAAGTGGCTGGGGAGAGGGAAGTCTGGGCGTCCCTGCTAAAGCTACTGCCCCCGCGACCCGACCTCGGATAAGCGGTCGAAAATGGATGGATGGATGTTGTTGGTGCCTTCCCTGTTTGTTTGTTACGTCCTCATCTGCACCAGTCTTGTCAACCCATCACAGCTCTCTCCAGCTACCGGTGCGTTGTCCGCGCGCCTCATCGTCTTATCAGGCTCTTTGGATTTAGTTCTCGGTTTGTGTTCAATCTGTCCTATGTGGCGTGCCCTTTCAACTCTCGTCTGTGGTGATGAGTCAATCCCCCTTGTTTCAAGTATTTTTATTTTTAACTCGGATGATGATATGCTGTTTGATCCTGACGACCATTACCTCTGTTTGCCCCCCCCCCACCCCCAATATATTAACTGGGTTTCCTTTACATTTCATACAAATAGAAACATACACAATGCCAGCATTTAACCAATACATTTTATAGAGTACATACGCTTCAGTACGGTACGCTTCAGTACCAATTTTCGGTATGGCACATTGGTATGTCGCCAACAAAGCAACATCCTACATTTAAAAGTGAGCATAAGAGGATGATGTATTCACAGAGTAGAGGTATAATATTGTAGAAATAATAAAAGTATGAATAAAATACAACAAAGTGTGGAGCAAACTTTGCAATGCACAGCAAAGTAACAAAGATAAACAGTAATTGTATTACAATGTATTATGACAACTAAAGCAAGAAAATAAGCCAAGCTTTTCCCTATGCACATGTAATACAGTAAAATAGGTGTTAAACTCGTTTTTGTGGTGGGCCAAATCATAGTTATGGTTTCCCTCGACATGCCATTAAATCCATATAAATCTACATATGATCGCCTCATATTATTACATATACACAACAAATTAAAGGACAACTAGTTTTGAAATCAGAAGCCGGTAAAACAAATGTTTGTTAACCTACTATTACATTTATTTGAAAAGGGGGATTGGTAAAAAAATACTTACAATATCTTAGTAATAACAGTAAAGACAATTTGAAATGTTGGTATTTTAACAAGAAACATGACGTCGACACACATGATTTGTGTTCGCGGGCCACATGAAAGGATGTGGCGGGCTGGATTTAGCCCCCGGGCCTTGAGTTTGACACTTGCGCAGTAATCCTAACATTGCAGAGACCGCTGGCAAGCTGCGCCTCCTCTAGTTCCGCTATTTTCTACTTAGTTTTTTCTATTTACTAAAGAGTGTCTCCTATGAATGCTGGACTTGAAGCTTGATGAAACATTTCGCGCCCCCGAAAGAGTTTGACAGACAACCTTTGGCTTCCTGCTGCTTCCTGCATCTCCGCTCGCTTGCCACAAGTTAGCTTCGCCGTTGGGGGTCACCTGCGTGGGACTCCCGAGCGGCTCCCCTCCACACTCTGTTGCGCTCCCGCTCGGACCCCGGTTCGGTGCCCCCCTGCGACCGCCAGGCCGGTTACGGGTTGTGCTGACGAGCGCAACTCCGCCACTTCGGTGGCGGAGATGTTACGTTTCTGAACCCTTTCAAGCAGGACGCCTCCACTTTTCCACCATACTTTTGAGCACGTTCGATCCACACGGTTGTTTGTTACGAGTGGGGTCATTACGCTTGAGCGCCATTGATGCGTTCAAAAGAAATTGACCAACTCTTCCACTTGCTGCAACGAGCGGACTTGGGTACCAAATTATGGTACCGATTGATTTTAGGTGAATCGGTACTCTACTAAAAGAAGGACCGATTTTGGTACACGACCCCAAAAACGAATACTTTTTGGGGGGGGGGGGTTTCCCTGGGTAAAGCCGCCACAAATGATCAATTTTATCAGTAGACACACACTGAAGTAGGAGGACTCCACACCTAAAATTTGCAAGTGAAAAAGCCTTTTGGATTCAAAGTGAAACATCTTCAACAAGAGTCCAATTTCCTCCATTCTACTTTTGCTGTGTACATGACCTGGACAAATGACGATCTACACAGACATATTCACACTTGGGTCCGCCTGCTGTCGTTGACTGTGACGATGAACCACCGTGACACCGAACTGTAACGAGACAACGAGGCACCTGAACGAGACGCTGGCGGCCGGAGCGAGCCAATTGGCTGACACGGGGCGCAGGGCTGACCAGACCGGGTAGAGAAAAGTCACTGATCGTGACAGCCAAGTACTCGAAAACGTTTTGGTTGAGCGAATTTCACATCGGGTAGAACTTACGGAAACGTAGACCGCGGCAAAAGCAGACAGAGTCGCATGCTGCGACGGGAAGGTTTTCCTGTCCGGGGAGAAAAGAGGAAGACGAATCAGTGACGAGGTGTCGGCTGACGGAAACGTTGCAGTGGAAAAACAAGCGGCGTTAGCGGCGCACCTGGCGGCCGCGATCGCGTGCCGGTCGTGTCCGGAGCAGATGTCTTTGGTGACGTAGGCGTCGGTGTCGCAGGAGACGTGGCTGTAGTCGGGCTTACACACGGTGAGGAAGAACGGCGCGTGGTAACCCGTCGACAGCTGGATGACGTCAGTGACCAGCGCCGTCGCACAGAGACCGAACACGTGCACGCCTGATAGCACGGAGGGAGAGCGGGTGGGTCAGGTGGAGCACACAACTGGATCAGGGTGTATCAGGGGGCAGCGGGTACGGAGCCAGCGCAAGCATCTGTGGGGCCCAAAACTAAGTTGGCTTTGGGCGCTCTCTATACCCTCCGATAAATTTGATTATTGATCATTCATTGTTGAATTTCCCTTGGAGGGATTAGAATGACTAAATTAGAAATAAAATATTACTCTGAGAGCGTACCGGGGTTGATTGACACAAAATTCCGAGTGATAAAGCATTAAGAGCATGAAGATCTCAAACAGCGAACAGCACTAAATTACGTGTTCACTTACACTTAACAGATTGTGTACGCTGGCTGATGGCAACGGGGCTAAAAGAGGTGGAGAGCGCCGTATTTAAAAGAGGGTTTTGCGCTTTGGGTAGCTCTGATGGTTTATTTAGGAGAGCACCGCAAGCGCAAAATGAAGCCTAAAATGATAGAATTGCAAGTGTAGCGGAAGAGGCAAACAAACGTATTACCGATTTCCAGAAATGTTATCTCACGTGCTGATGATTTTGGGGAATCCAGCAAGCACATAAAATCCATGCTTTTTAACTTCATTCATTATATCGATGTATGGATTTCTATTCCTACGATCTAATTGGATCGATCTGTCCTTGGCTATTTAGCCTTCCGGACAAAAACATTGATTTGAATCGTTTCAAAAGCTAATCAATCGATTGTATCGCTACTAGGAAATAATGCATTGAATCTCCACACGGCAGACGCGGGTGTTTTTTAGCACTTTTAATGATGAAGACGTAACGCGTCGCTCGATTTAAGATTTCTTATCCGTGACATAGCGGGGGGATCATGGGAGTATCACAGTGTCATTTTTTCTGGCGCTACACCTGAGAAGCAAACCACATCTCCCATGAGCCCCTGCGCAGGCATTGAGCATGCGCAGTGCAGGAAAGATGACAGTGGCGGCGCACCACCGAGCAGAGCGCTAAACTTAACGAGTGGAATCCGCAAAGGTTGAATCAAGGCACCTGGACTGTTCTTGTTTGTTGAAGACACTGGGAAATGTCCTGTGAAGCCGAAATCGGAAGATGGACGCACTTTGGTTTTGCAGTAATAAAAAAACGTTGAGGGGCACGCAATAACCGTTTGCTGACGGCCGCCGTCGACAAGTCATATGGAATATAAGAAATATGAAAAGCCGCAGTCACCCGGAACCAAGAAGTAAGTGAGTCATTTCAAGCAGGTTTTCTTCATGACCGGACGATCGAGAGCTAAAAGGTTCGTGAACACCGTTAATGAGCCACGGTACTAAATTCCATCACGGACCTACTGTACCCCAAAATCTCACGAAGAGACGAAGACCAAAGGAATGAAAGAGCGGATCGAGCAGACATACTGTCGAGCAGTGCTTCTCAAACCTTTTACACCAAGTACCACCTCAAAAAAGACTCAGTGCTCAAAGCACCGCCGTCATGACCAACATCCAAATACAGTAGCTGTCAAGCTCCTCCAATGTTGCCACGCAATGTTTCCACTTGGAAGGGAGACAATCTGGACTTCACTCAAATGACCAGGCCGCTTTCCTTTTCTTCCTTTTATTTGTGTGCAGTTTCAGCATATCTCAACAAGCCGTTAGCCTTTCGGTGAAAAACCTTCAAATCAAAGAAACATACAAAAAAACGTATTTGAATTCTGTAGATAATGTCATTTATATTTCCAATGACTATATACAAAATACAAGACAAACACATCCTGTGACACCCGACCTGTGCCATTCAATTGAAAATGAAGTGCAAATCCGGTGAGCCACTGCTGTCAATTCTTTCAGCCTGTTTGTCAAGGAAGTATGAATCTCAATTTTGATGATGTATTCTTATTGTATTTTAATGCCTTTTAACATAAACTGTCCTGAATTTTTAACTGTATTCGATCATTAACTATGTAACATTCATTACTTTTTAATCTTAGTAACTTTGTACTGGCAAGATTTTAATAAAGTGAAACATACACAAATTCCATCCATCCATCCATTTTCTACCGCTTATCCGAGGTCGGGTCGCGGGGGCAGTAGCTTTAGCTGGGAAGCCCAGACTTCCCTCTCCCCAGCCACTTCATCCAGCTCTTCCAGGGGTATTCCGAGGTGTTCCCAGGCCAGACGAAGTGTCTCCAGCGTGTCCTGGGTCGTGCCCGGAAGACCTCACCAGTGAGGCGTCCGGGAGGCATCCTAATCAGATGCCCCAGCCACCTCATCTGGCTCCTCTCGATGTGGAGGAGCAGCGGCTCTACTCTGAGATCCTCCCGGATGACCGAGCTTCTCACCCTATCTCTAAGGGAGATCCCGGACACTCTGCGGAGGAAACTCATTTCGGCCGCTTGTATCCGGGATCTTGTTCTTTCGGTCACGACTCACACCTCGTGACCATAGGTGAGGGTAGGAACGAAGATCGACCGGTAAATCGAGAGCTTCGCCTTTCGGCTTAGCTCCTTCTTTGCCACAACGGATCGATACAAAGTCCGCATCACTGCAGACGCTGCACCGATCCGCCTGTCGATCTCCCGTTCCATTCTTCCCTCACTCGTGAACAAGACCCCAAGATACTTTAACTCCTCCACTCAGGGCAGGATCTCATCCCCGACCCGGAAAGGGCACGCCACCTTTTTCCGACTGAGGACCACGGTCTCAGATTTGGAGGTACCGATTCTCATCCCAGCCGCTTCACACTCGGCTGCGGACCGCTCCAGTGAGAGTTGGAGATCACGGCTTGATGAAGCCAACAGAACTACATCATCTGCAAAACGCAGAGATGCAATTCTGAGGCCACCAAACCGGACTCCCTCTACGCCTCGGCTGCACCTTGAAATTCTGTCCATAAAAGTTATGAACAGAATCGGTGACAAAGGGCAGCCTTGGCGGAGTCCAACCCTCACCGGAAACGAGTCCGACTTACTGCCGGCAATGCAGACAAAACTCTGACACCGGTCGTACAGGGACCGAACAGCCCGTATCAGGGGGTTCGGTACCCCATACTCCCGAAGCACTCCTCACAGGACTCCCCGACGGACACGGTCAAATGTATTCTCAAAGTCCACAAAACACATGTAGACTGGTTGGGCGAACTCCCATGCACCCTCGATGACCTTGCCGAGGGTGTAGAGCTGGTCCACTGTTCCACGGCCAGGACGAAAACCACACTGCTCCTCCTGAATCTGAGATTCGTCTTCCCGACGGACCCTCCTCTCCAGCACCCCTGAATAGACCTTACCAGGGAGGCTGAGGAGTGTGATCCCCCTGTAGTTGGAACGCACCCTCTGGTCCCCCTTCTTAAAAAGGGGGACCACCACCTTAGTCTGTCAATCCAGAGGCACTGTCCCCGATGTCCACGCGATGTTGCAGAGGCGTGTCAACCAGGACAGCCCCACAATACCCAGAGCCTTGAGGAACTCCGGGCGAATCTCATCTACCCCCGGGGCCTTGCCACCGAGGAGCTTTTTAACCACCTCGGTGACCTTAACCCCAGAGATAGGAGAGCCCGCCACAAAGACCCCAGCTTCCTCATGGGAAGGCGTGTCGGTGGAATTGAGGAGGTCTTCAAAGTATTCTCCCCACCGACTCACAACGTCCCGAGTCGATGTCAGCAGCGCCCCATCCCCACTATACAGCAGGGCCCCATCCCCACTATACACAGTGTTGTTGGTGCACTGCTTCCCCCTCCTGAGACGCCGGATGGACCAGAATTTCGTCGAAGCCGTCCGGAAGTCTTTCTCCATGGTCTCACCGAACTCTCCCATGCCCGAGTTTTTGCTTCAGCGACCACCAAAGCCGGATTCCGCTTGGCCAGCCGGTACCCATCAGCTGCCTCAGGAGTCCCATGGGCCAAAAAGGCCCGATAGGACTCCTTCTCCAGCTTGCCGGCATCCCTCACCGTTGGTGTCAGTTCCGCCCCTCTCTTCACCAGAGTGTCCAAGACATGCGGCCCCAAGTCCGATGACACGCCACAAAGTCGATCATCGAACTGCGACCAAGGGTGTCCTGGTGCCAAGTGCACGTGTGGACACCCTCATGCTTGAACATGGTGTTCGTTATGGACAATCCGTGATGAGCACAGAAGTCCAATAACAGAACACCGCTCGGTATCTGATCGGGTGGGCCGTTCCTCTAAATCACACCCTTCCAAGTCTCACTGTCATTGCCCACGTGAGCATTGAAGTCCCCCAGCAGAACGATGGAGTCCCCAGCGGGAGCGCTCTCCAGCACCCCCTCCAAGGACTCCAAAAAGGGTGGGTACTCTGAACTGCTGTTTGGTGCATAGGCACAAACAACAGTCAGGACCCGTCCCCCCACCTGAAGGCGTCCACCGGTGTGAACCCCGACGTACGGGCGCTGCGCCAGGTGGCAATAAGTATACCCACGACTCTCACCGTGGGCAACTCCAGAGTGGAAAAGAATCCAACCCCTCTCGAGAGGACTGGTACCAGAGCCCAAACCGTGTGTGGAGGCGAGCCCGACTATATCTAGTCACACACCAGCTCGGGCTCCTTACCTGTCAGAGAGAGCAAGCTTCTGTAGCCGGGGATCGGATCGCCAAGGTCCCTACCTTCGGCCACCGCCCAGCTCAAACTTCACCCGAACCCTATGGCCCGGTGGTGAGCCCATAGGAAAGAAATACACAAATTATGAAGTGAAAACATTCAAAATACTAAATGTTTGCATTGAAGTAACGTAAAGTTAAAATCCACGCTATTTCTACATTGCTTAATTTAGCCTGTGATTACACAATAAATGTTCATGTCATAATTTCTCAAAAGACAAGATCAGATTAAAGCCCCACATATTTTACATATAATAATTTCACCAAATGTTATTAAATCAGTGACGTTAACAAACAATTAGCACATGTGGGAATTAAATGGTAAACAACCCACGCGTAACTAGGCAACCAGCTCTACGATCGCGCTCACACAAACAACGATTTAACTGCTAGTGTGTCCGGTCACTATCTCTCTCCGGCGTTTGGACATGGATTGGTTTTGCATGGGTTTCAGTATTCAGACAATGAGGGAAGCGTCTTTCTGCCCATCTTGATTTTAATTGGTTCCGCCAGCGACATGCGCTTGTCTTTTTAGTGTTCAGGCAGCACCTGGCTGGTGATTTGTCCTTCCGATTTATTGTAGCTCATCCGCCATTTTTGTAGTCCTTTGAGAGTTTAATCTGTTGAACCTCATTTTGACTTGACAGTGGCGTAGTAGGCAAAAGTGCTCATAAATAAATTGCAAAAAAAAACATTAATATCTACCATATATAATTTATTATTGTAAGCCACTGTAACATTATGCACACTTTGAACATAAACACTGTACTTAAATAGGGGAAAATAAAAAATTTCAAAATGTTTCATAAATAAACATTGTACCCAAAGAAATGTCTTTAAAACAATTATAAAAATTTTAATGCAAGTCTACTGTGCTTAAAAGGTAAATACAACTGTACTTGAAAAAATTTCTTATAAAGTCGCAGACACTGTAACCTGATGCACAGTTTGAAGCTTGAATTCAGTGATTTTTGCATGCCACGAGTGAGGCCACGCACCACACATTGAGAAGCACTGCTGTAGAGCGCTTACTCATGACAGATGCGAACTTGGACATCAGCAGCTTCTCAGAGCTACGTGACCGCTACGTCACACATCGTGACTCGTGAGTGGCTAGTGATTAATATAATGACAACATTTGAGCATTCCATGGTTTTGTGTTCAGTTACAACAAGATTTGTATTAGTTCTATGTTAAAAAAACAACAAGTCACTGCTGGTGTAGTGGTACACTCGTCTGACTTTGGTGCAGGGAGCGTGGGTTCAGTTCCCGCTCAGTGACGAATGGTTGTCCGTGTCTATATGTGCCCCCTCGATATTATCGAGATAATGATGAGAAAAGTTGTTTCGTTATCTGTGTTTCCCGATTAGGTGACGTTACTTCTGGTCTGGGGCGGAAACATTCTCTGGCTTGAAAAAAAAAAATGAAGTTAAATCATAAGGTCCCCAAAACAGTAAAAATGCGCAAAGGCTTTAGTTTAAAAAACTCTAAATGAACTACCTTAATCAAACATTTCATGTTTTTCACGTTACTCTACTCTGTTGACTGTTAATTGCTCTTGGGGGCCCCTAGTGGTCGCAAGGCCCAAAGCAGGTGCTTCGTTGGCTTGTGCCTCTGAGCAGATACTGCAGGCCAGTCATTGTACGGCACGTGGTCATACCCACAAAGCGGACGGTCCTCCTCAAGAAGGAGTTGAAGTTGCAGCCTCCCGCGTTGATGCTGCCTTCCGCTCGCCGTCCTTTGGTTCGGGACTGCAGGAAGTAAAGGAAAGCTTCCACCGACATGATCTGCCGCCACACACAATCACAACGGAACGGGTCAGGGAAGGACAAGGCCGCGGTTGGTCGCTCACCGCGGGGACGCGGCCGAGGGTACCGAGGCGGCCGGGCCGGCGAACGCGAGGCTGAGCAGCATGAGCAGCGGAATCATTTCGTCCCCTCCGTCCACGTAGGGTTTGCTGAGATCGCGGTCGTGACAGCGAAAGCCCACTCGCGGAGGCCTCACCACGTCCGTCAACTCCAGGAAGTACAGCGACACCATGGACGACGCCACGATGGGAAGCTGCACGACAACTCACGTTAACCGGGTGCGTTCGCGCGCGAGGGCGTGTGTGCGTACCTCGACAAAGTAGAAACATGGCAACAGAGTGAGACTGTCCTTGGACCATTTTTTTTTCATCTTGTCTGACGGCGAACTCATCATCATCCTGGAACACACGATACGCATGCAAGCGTGACATATCGGATACACTCCCAACATGAAAGCACGCGATACACTCGTGTCGGCCGGCCAGTAGAGGGAGCTTGGGCGCCACACCGTGACTCACCAAGCAGACGTGGGGGCAAGAAATCCATCCATTTTCTCAACTGCTTCTCCTCACGTGGGTCGCTGGCGGCCGGGCTGGAGCCTATCCCAGCTGACTCTGGGCGAGAGGCGGGGTACACCCACAACCAACCAATCGCAGGGCACACAGAAACAAACGAGCATTCGTGCACACATTCACACCTGAGGGCAATTTAGAGTCTTCAGTTAATCTAGCATGGATGTTTTGGGGATGTGGGAGGAAACCGGAGTACCCGAAGAAAAGCCACGCAGGCACGGGGAGAACATGCAAACTACACACAGCTGAGGTCGGATTTCCACCCGCAACCTCAGAACTGTGAGGCAGATGTGCTCACCGGTCGTCCACCGTGCCACCGAGAAAAAATAAAATAAAATAATCATAAAATAACAATTTCAATACCTATGTTTTTAGATGAGCAGGGTTAATATTGTATTGTTAATGATGACAAAAGTTGCATCTTTGATCTCTGTTGTCTGATTTGTGACATGTTTCCACCTTTGGGTGCAAAGATCTTGACCCACTGACTTTTAATACCAGAAACAGGGGCCTTTGATTTCGCGTGCACAATTTGTGCAACTGGGTCATACACACATATATATATATATACATATATATATATGTATATATATATATATACATATATATATATATACATACATATATATATATATATATATATATATATATATATATATATATATATATATATATACATATATATATATATATATATATATATAGCGGCACAGTGGATGACTGGTTGGCATGTCTGCCTGACAGTTCTGAGGATCCGGCTCCGCCCGTGTGGAGTTTGCATGTTCTCCCCCTTCCTGCGTGGGTTTTCTCCCACATCCCCAAAAAATGCGTTGTAGGCTGATTGAAAAACTCTAAATTGCCCATAGGTTGTGAATGGTTGTTTGTCTATGTGTGCCCTGCGATTGGCTGGTGACCAATTCAGGGTGTACAGTAAACCCCCACTATATCGCTGTCCTGTTATTTCCCCTTTTTTTATATTATTATTGCGCAGTACATTTATTTATTTATTTAATTTAAACCAGTTTAGGCAATTGATAGTACAGGTAGTCTCTCTGGGATGCAAACACCTTATTCTTTATACTGTATGTGTTTTTAATTTTGATATTGTTGCCATTTTTTATCCATTGTTCTTGCACTCTCTCAATATATTGTTTTTAAATGTGTATGTATTGGTTTAAATGTGTGTTTGAAGACCCTAAAACAATTTAAAGCAAAAAAAATAAAATAATGTCAAATGTTTTTAAATACGTATCGTCGCCCAGAGTCAGCTTGGATAGGCTCCAGCACGCCCACAACCCGAGTGAGGATAAGCGGTACGGAAGATGAATGAAAATGAATGAATTTCTATATCGGGGATTTAACCCCCGCGATGGAGGGGGTTTACTGTATTCCGCCTCTCGCCCAAAGTCAGCAGAGATAGGTATGGCAAAATGCATGGATAATATATATATATATATATATATATATATATATATATATATATATATATATATATATATATATATATTTATACTGCATATACATACAGTACATAGACATATACACGCACATATAGACGTACACACACGTATATAACCCCCGCCCGAGAACACTCCATCATGCCGTATATATGATCCACATGTATTGCATACAGACACACACAGATACACACATTAATGCGTACACGCGACACACGAGACACGCACACATTTGAAGTTAAACGTGCACGGCAGAGGGGGCGTGGCCCACCGCCCAAGATAATTACTTTTGCAAATTTCAACCGTGTGTCATCAAAAATAAATGCGCTCTTTTAAGAGAAATCATTTTCTCATTGCGCACGATGTCATAAGCACACGCGGGCGCGCGCATGGTGCAGTGAGAATGAGAATGCAGTGAAAAGCCCGTCACGCACGCGCCTCACCTGATCAGATGTTGGACTGTCACCTTGAACACAAAAACACAAGACGACAAAAGGAGAGAAGGGAGAGCTTACCTGCCTTCCGTCTTGTCCGCAGTGTTTGCGAAAATGAAGATGCACGCTCCCGCGCGCTGCAG
Source organism: Phycodurus eques (assembly GCF_024500275.1). Classification (NCBI taxonomy): domain Eukaryota; kingdom Metazoa; phylum Chordata; class Actinopteri; order Syngnathiformes; family Syngnathidae; genus Phycodurus; species Phycodurus eques. The sequence goes on from NC_084532.1 coordinate 31,122,924, forward strand.
CGTCAAATGTGCGCGTGCGCGAAATGCGTGTGCGAATTCTGTGCGTGCGTGTTAGACATTCATGTGGTTGATGGTAAGAGTTACAAATCATGACGCCACAGACGACGAAATCCAAATTGATCCATTTGAGACTAATGTGTGAAACGCGTGACGTGGCCACGATTAAATCCGAAATTTAAAACAATTCCTTTGACATAACACAGTCAACATAGTTGAACAAAAGACAAATAGATTTAGTGTGAGTCCAAATGTGTCCGATTGAAAGACAACAATCAGGTGCACACATAGCCACTAGGTTGTGCTCAAGCACCTGCCATTTTGACCTGCATGAAAAGGTGCCTTTTGCTGCGGCCCAGTGGCGTCACTAACCCTATTTTAGGGGGTTGAAGCGATGTTCTATTAGCCCCCCCTTGACAATTTCATTATGGGGATTGAAGTTCAATCAGCACCCCCCTCAACCAAAAAATCAGTGGGGGGGTTAAGGGTACGTGTGTTCAGTTCTCAGTGACGGTGTGAATGTGACACCTTGGTTGTTCGTGTCTATAAATCTATTTTTTCATCTTTGCAATATCGCCAAGATAGGCCCATCCTATCCGCTGGTGACGCAGAGATTATAGCCCACGCATTTGTTACGTCTTGCCTAAGACTATTGAAACAAGCTGCTTTCTGGCCTTCCCACATCTCGTATTAAAAGCTTGCAGTTAGCACAAAACGCTGCAGCAAGACGATTACCCGATTTTTGGCCAACTTGCAGAGGGTCCTGGTCTACTTGAGATGTGACTTTAAGGTCCTGTTACTTACTCATAAAATATTACACGGGTTAGCACCCTCTTATCTCGCTGACTTAGTTGTTCTATATGTTCCCTCCCGAAACCTATGCTTGCGAAACGCTGGTCTTTTGGTGACTCAGAGAGCCAGAAAGAAGTCCGCAGGCTCTTGAGCATTTTCTAATTGGCAGTGGTCTCTGGTATGGGCCAGCCTAACCTTACCTTATTCTCTTTAAAGGGACTCTAATGCCATCTTAATGAACATTGTACAGCATCTTGACATCGAAATCAACATTGTACAGCACCAGCCGATGTGTTAAATGTTGCCCACTCGACATCCATTGCAGCCTGGTCCTCCTGGAAGTGGGATTTCCCCCCCTATCTGCAGTCCCTTCTCAAGTTTTCTTTCGCCCCAAATCAGGTTTTGTTTTCCTCGGCCGAATTGCAGGGTTACATTAGGGGACGTCGTCAATCATTGCCTGTGAATCCCTTTGAGAGTCTTTTGTAATTAAGGGTGAAACAAATAAAATTGACGTGCCCTGCGACAGAGTGGTGACCAGTTCAGGTTAGTCCGCCTTTCTCCCTAAATCAGCTGGGATAGCCTCCAGCACCCTGCGACCCTGAACGGAATAAGCGGTATTGAGAACTGATGGATAATTTGAAATCTGATGAGAATTTGAGTCCTTGTGAGTATTGTACATATGCTTGCCACCAGCCCCCTTAAAACAAATCATTTTGAGCATGGGTGAGTTGACGTTTTCTATCCACTGTAGCCTCCCTTCACCCCATGTTAATAATTATATCATTAAATGTGTTGTGTTCACAGAAATTCATTCAATTTTTTCGTATAATTAAACATTTTGGCAATGGGTACCGTTTTTGGCTGGAGAACCTGTCCCCAAAAATGTGTGCGCACGTGCCTGACAGACAATAAGGTGAAAGTATCGTGTGGAAAAAAAGACGTGCACATCATTTGAGTCCTGTTTCAATACATTTGAATGCACTTGTGACCATTTTGTGTGGAAAAAGACAAAAACCACGCTTTTCTCTCGAGTCCTGCTTCAATACGTTTGAGTGACAGCTGACTGACTCCGCCACCTCCAGTGCAGTGACCACACCCACTTAGGCTGACGTGATCAGACAAGGTTCAGAAGGCAAACAACAACTTTGTGTTTTATTCAAACTAAAAGCACGTCAAGTCATGATTACACATAGGTGCCGAGGTCACGCGACTTGTTTCAGAAAGCGCTTAATCAGGCCTTCTTCAGCGCAGCCAATTGATTATTTTGGATTATTGTCTTCCGCTTTGTGTGATGGGGGACGACATCGCGTCGCCTCAGGACATGTGGGAGGAGCTCTGCTGCTGCGCTTTGCAGTCTGTTTGGGTGGGGGGGCAGATTAGGGTGACGGCGCTTCCTGCCGCCACCGAAGGTTCTCTTCCTCCACTCGCCCCTCCCCCCTCGCCGGCTGCCCCTCCTTCTCCCACCCAGAAGTCGGCCAGCTCGCCGCCTTCGGCGTTTGCCGCCTCCTCTTGGCCGGAAGACGCCAGCGCTTCTGTGATGACGGCGGCTGTCTGAGCCACCCAGTTGAGCTCCGAGCGCACCTCGCCGGCGGAGGCGACCGGCGGACTTTCGAGCTGCGGTTGGAGAGCGGCGGCTCTGGCGGGCTCTGGCGGAGGTCCGCCGGCAGCGTTGTTGTTGTTGAGGCTGTCCTGTAGCGCCGTGTGGTCGGCCTGCCCCGCCTGCTGGTTGTGCAGGAGCATCTCCTGGATGCGGATCTGTTGCAAGATGGCGGGCAGCTCGTAGTGGTGGAAGAAGTAGATCATGGAGTGCTGTGCCACATAATAAAATTCAGAAAATAAGTGGTTCCAGTAGGAAAAATGACCCAAACACAATACAACGATGTAACATCACGGTGCGATTTGGGTGTTGTGCAAGAGTAATGCCTAGATCAGACTACAGTATTTTAGCCCAGTTATTAGCCCGATTTGCTCTTGTGGCTGATTTCTCTGATCGTGCAAGAAACATTTTGTCAGGAACAACAAAACGTCTTGTAGTGTGACATAATCTACGACAAACGATTTGGCCCCACGATAGCCCTACGACACCTAAATGAAAAGTCTAGCATGTTTCGATTTTTTGGAACTCTTCCAGGAAGTGTAAAATATGAACAGCAGCTCCCCGCCAGTGGAGATTGACGTCGACTAATCGGACTGCGTATAGTAAAGGCGCATCACCTCCCATGGTCGCCGTTGACAACATTTATTCACGTACACAAACCAATGTTTACCGAAGCTTTAGAGCATGATTCAACAGAACACTAGCTTGTTTACATGCAAATGTTAGTGCTAGCATTAGCTGGCTACATGAAGTTATGGTGCCTGCTTGTGAGCGGTATTGAAATTACGTGAACATACCTCAGGCACTCCTTGAATGGACAGCCGCAGTCATCTCCCGAGCACCCGGTGACGACACCACACATTTTTTACCCGCCTCTTTTTGTTCTTTTTTCTTAACACACTCACCATATTTTCTGTCACACAAAAACCTTCCCCACATTCCCTCCCCACACACAAAAAAACCCCCTCAATTTCTTCGGAAGCCATCCGATTTTCAAAATTCTCACTGAATTGGTCAGGTCGAAGTGGCCCTTCACTTCGGGCAAGTCTAGTCACGTGGCTTTTTCTCGTGACTGGGGAGTAGGGAATGATGACTGATTTACAAGACAGTAACTGAAGCACAGCGACCTTGGCCAAATACTTAAATCAAGGGCTAACAGTGGCCGTACTGCCCCGCCCCGGCTCAATCTTACTTGTGTGGGATACGTGAAGTTGCCGACTGACCTGGATGAAGAGCCAGGAAGTGACAAGCGCCAGGCTGCTGTACTGGCCGTTGAAGCGGTAATGATATGCGTAGAAGGCAAAGTGGTACAAATAGAAGAACCTGAAAGAAAAACATGAGCACGATTGGGCGAGAAGGGACCGCGGGGCGTGGCCGCCGGGACGTCAGGTGACTCACCTCAGCCAGTGGCGTTTGCTGGTGTTGGTGTGACAGCAGATGGCGTCGTATTGATCGGCCAACCACACAATGAGGATGATGTAAAAGGCCGTCGTGGTATCGTTGAAAAATTCTGACATGATGGCCTCCATACCTGACGACAGAAAGTAACATCAGCAAAACAAAAAACTAAACAGAAATGTACCGGCATTACCAGATAACTAACAACCCTTTACTGCTCAGTGACTGTCTTTCTGTCTCCAAGTGTTCTCTGTCGATTGACTGTCTTGTCATACTCGAGCGGCTCCAACTACCGGAGACAAATTCCTTGTGTGTTTTTTTTGGACATACTTGGCAAATAAAGATGATTCTGATTACTGCTGTGACCTTTCGCTACATCGCCATTCATCAGTCACCCCTGTTTTTTAGGGCTTTTTACATTTGGGACATAACAACACTTCAAAGATGTTTCATACTTCCGGTCCGTGAGCCACAATTTTGAGTTGCCTGTTTCTCATTCTCATTCATCCAGGTCATTTCATCCTCAGGGAATTGAATCGATGCGAATTGAAGACGTTTTGCCTCTCATCTGAGCAGGCTTCATCAGTTCATGCCACAATGCTTAGTTAGGATTCACTTGCCTCAGGCTCGTGAGTCCTAACTAAGGATACAGTAGCCTGGGCCTACTACACTACTGTATTTGAATGTCAGTCATGATGGTGATACTTGGAGAGCCAAGTCCTATTTAAGTGGTACTTAGTGTGTAACAAGGAGAACCACTGGGCTACGTAAATCATCATTCGTCAACAACTGCATAAACCTGAGTAAAATGAACATCTTCACCTGACATAAGACTCTTTAGTAGTCCAAGCTACTTTGAATTGCTTCTACAGCAAATTCCCAAGTGCGTTTTTGTCCCAAAGCCACGACTAAGAACATTATTTCGTGCAGAAGGCAACTTGAATAGCAGCATAAAAATTACAGGTAAACAGGTGAAGGGTAAAAATACAAGTGGGCTGGATCCTGGTAGTCAGCCTACTCGACGACCTCAAATCTGGATTTGGTAATCCTGATCTGGAGGTATCCAGCTCAAATTGAGCCTATTTGAAAGTTATTTGAAATACCAGATCACTCCGAGATCAGTTTGATCCAGGATAGGAGAAAAGAGATTACAAAATCTAAATCATTCTGATCCAGATTACTATTTTCTAACTACTGGTTCCAATTGTTCCAAGGTTTAGAATAACCATAACATTGACGCTGACTTCTGTTAGCCCATCTATGGCGTTTCCCATTTCACTTTATGGTAACATTAGCAGGGATTTCATAATTATATGGTTAGGGTGAACAATTTGATGTTTAAATATACGTTTAATTCCAAATAGTTACTTTGTGTCAGCGTTACAGTAAACTTCAACTGGGAGTGAGAAATAAACATCTTGCACTCTTTGCCTCCTTTTTGGTGTGCAGATATACTTTCAAAAGTGTCTTGTAATAAGTTCAAACGTGCTTGAAATGTGTTTAACATGAGGAAAGGTTAAAACGATAAGTTCAGAAAATTGCTCGAGATTTTCACCTATTGCGGGTGGGTGTGGAACGTATCCCCGCGTTAAACAAGGGGATATGCTATCAAGCCAATCTTGTAGCAAGACCCAGAAGCTGAACCTCTGCACGACACGACAACAAAAAGTGAACTGACCGACGAGGGCGAGGATGACTGTGAGCAGGGGGGCTGCCGGGAAGGCGATGGTCATGTTCATCTCCAACATCTGAAGGAGGTCAACTGAGACACACGTCAAAGACAACAGCGTTATATTGAGAGCTGTTCCTAATATTTTGACTTAGCTCATGTAACTCTGAGTAGTTTGAAGACTGAGTTTGTTGTGTGTGTGTGTGTGTGTGTGTGTGTTTCAGTGTACTTCTATTCCATGGCAAGACCCTTATTATACAAAGCAACTGACCAATGAAGACGAAGATCTGGTGGTGCGAATATCTGAGCAGCATGGACACGGACAGAGTCTGAAAAAGAGCACAAACATCAACTCGGGACTCATGCAGCACCAGCGCTCACAGACAACAACATTGGGGATCATCAAAGTGGGACTCAGCAGTCTCCATGAAAAAAGTGAATTTAAAAAAAAAAATAAAAAGGGAGTACAATATGGGTACAGCATGTATCTGTTCATGTTTGAGCCCAAAGAAAAATCCAAAGTAAAGTGCTGATGTTATAACAACACAGTAAATCCAGTAAGACAAAGTTAACTAAATTTGCGTGGACTGGCATGGACTGGGATGGGGTGGACTGAACTGGGACAGACTGGCATGGACTAGGATGAAATTGCGTGGATAGGCATGGACTTGGATGGCCTGGAAAGGGGTGAAAGGGCATGCACTGAGATGAACTTGCGTGGACTGGGATGAACTTGCGTGGACTGGCATGGACTGGAGAAGACTGGAAGGCTTACAAAGATGACCATGATGACAAAAGCGGCCAGGTATGAGGTTCTGGCCATCCACATGCTGACAAAGCGGTAATGTTCTCCGGAGACCACGTTCCTGAGGAAGCCTGCGCACAAGCACACGCCATGACATCACAAGAGGGTCACATGATCTTTGGCATCAGTTGATTGCCGTTTGTCCTCCGTCCGTCACCCTTGTTCTCCTCGTTCTCGGCCAGCGCCTTGACGCTGGACATCAGAATGTCGTCGTAACCTAAAAACTCGTCCAGCAGGAAGCGACTGAAGGTGTCGCCGAAACACTCGTCCTTGGTGGGATCTGAAAGGCAAAGCGGTGTTTAGCGTCAAACGATGTTTATTGTCACGCCGCTTCTCGCGGGACCGCATCTCACCAAGAGTGACGACCATGATGGGGATATTGAGTCTCTGCCGCGTGCTCTGCGACAGACGGAGGAAGCCGTACTCCAGAGAATATTCCACCATGTACTCCTCCTGCGGCCAGGCTGCAAAATGAAAGCATCGAGCGTGATGATGAGCGGCGGGGAGGCGGAGCTTCCTGTTATGCCACAGCCTACCTTTGGCGATGTGACTGAAGGAAACGTCCTGACTGTCGTTGGCCCCGCCTCCCGCTCCTCCCTCAACTACTCCCGCTCGTCCAATCAGAGACGGCTTCAGACGAGGCTCCAGGTCCAGCTCAAACTGGCGGGGGGATATTTGGACTTGCATGTGAAGTTACATTATGAGCTTTATACTGTACTGGGTTTTTCCAGCATATTCGATTGGGAAAAGCAGCCACCTCTGTCAAAACTCAAAAACTTCTGACCACCACGTTATCTGACCAGAGATTTTTAACTGCAATTACGTTATTAGCCGCACGGGCACTGCTGGCAAATAAACAAATGGAAGTAATTCGTAAAAATGTGCCAGACAATTTCCAAACAGGTCAAACAAGTAGAAGTTTCAAAGTCAGATGGTGATGAGGAGAGTCACGAGTGCAGGTGAAACAGCGTGGATAATTACAGACAGCGCTGTATCCCAGAACGCAGTGCAACAGCTGCCTTAGGCAACAATAGGTAGGTTAGGCTACCGCGAACGTTCCGTGGCTTTGTCACGACGCGGCGCCAACGCTGTGAATCTTTGGTAGCACATCTTGTGTCGGTTTCTTATCAAACAAATTAGGACTCAACTATTTACTGTCATTTAGAGCAATTGCTGTACTCGCACATTGTCAAAAACCGGTACCCACACTTCCCGTTACGGTCTCTCACACTAAACCTTCTGGGTAACGACCGGAGACAAATTCGTTGTGTGTTTTTTTTTGACATACTTGGCAAATAAAGATGATTATGATTATGCTATTTTAACATTCAGAGCACATATCTGTGTGAGCAGCTGCATGAATACTAACAAAACATCCCATAGGAGTTGCCTCACTGATGAACACCTGCAGCCCATCCTGAGAATCGGAGAAAAGACACTAAGTATCCAGAACTGACTAAATGGCATAAGAAACCAGAACGTTTTGATTTATCATTAGTTGAACTTTTACTGGAAAGCACCATTTTTCTTCATATTTTCTGTTTTCTGTTGTTTCATGTCTTTTCGTTGTATAAAAGTACCGTATTTTCACAACCATAAGGCGCACTTAAAAGTCTTTAATTTTCTCCAAAATGGACGGGGCGCCTTATGTGTGCACCGAGTTCCAAAATCTATATATATATGTTGTGTGATGAGCGCTCCCTCCGCTTGACTGACTGGGAACATTTCCTGCCGACACGCTGCTTATACAGAGGAAAAGCGAACGTGGTTGAGGACAGCATGCGAACGTAAAGGGGGAAGGGTGCGCGTGAAGGACGACGCTAAAGGCACGCCCCCAGTAGGTATATAGCGTCGGTATGTGCATTGTGGAAAACAACATCAGTTTGGCTAAGGACCCCTGAAAATGCCACCTACGAAGAGACACGCTTACGAAGCACAGTTTAAACTGCAAGCTGTCAGTTATGCAGAGGAATATGGGAATCGATCAGCCGCGAGAGAATTCAAGATCACCGAATCCACGGTTCGCAAGTGGAGGAAGCAGGAAAACGAGCTTCGCCAAGTCAAGAAGACAAAGCTGAGTTTCCACGGAAACATGGCGAGGTGGGCCGGGTTGGAAGACCAACTCGAGCAATGGATTAATGAGCAAAGAACAGCCGGGAGAAGCGTCTCTACAGTCACCATTCGACTGAGGGCAATAACGCTTGCAGAAGAAATGAAAATCGAACATTTTCAAGGAGGTCCGTCTTGGTGCTTTCGTTTCATGAAACGGCGCCATCTATCCATCTGGGTGAGGACTACCGTGGCGCAGCAACTTCCGGCGGATTACAAGGAAAAGCCGGCCATCTTCCGCTCCGACTGCAGTAAAAAGATTGCAGACAAACGCATCCAGCCCAACCACATCACCAACATGGACGAGGTGCCGCTCACTTTCGACATCCCGGTGAACCACACTGTAGAGAAGAAGGGGACCACCACGGTGGCGATACACACAACGGGGCACGAGAAGTCGGCTTTTACTGTTGTGCTTGGTTGCCATGGTATTGGACAGAAACTGCCACCTATGGTGATTTTTAAGAGGAAGACGCTGCCTAAAGAAAAGTTTCCAGCCGAAGTCATCTTTAAGGCCAATTAAAAGGGCTGGATGGACGAGGAGAAAATGAGAGAGTTGCTGAGTGAGGTGTACGTAAAGAGACCGGATGGGTTTTTTTCCACGCGTCACCGTCCCTGTTGATCTGTGACTCCATGCGCGCCCATCTCACAACCCCTGTGAAAAATCAAGTGCAGCAAATGAACTCGGAGCTTGCCATCACTCCGGGAGGCTTGACGAAGGAACTCCAACCGCTGGACATCGGTGTAAACAGGGCGTTCAAAGTCAAGTTGCGACCGGCGTGGGAGCGATGGGTAACAGGTGGCGAACACAGCTTTACTAAGACTAGGAGGCAAGGCCGGGCGAGTTACGCCACCATATGTGAATGGATTGTGGATGCTTGGGCTAAGGTATCTGCTTTGACCGTTGTCCGAGCTTTCGTGTAAGCCGGCATCATTGCTGAACAGCCCCCCCGGCAACGAGACTGACTCTGACAATGACGAGAGGGAACCCGGCGTGTTTGTTGGAGAACTTGCTCAGTTGTTCATTTCGGATACAGAACATGAGGACTTTGATGGATTTGTGGAGGAGGATTGACCAAAAAAATAACGTGAGTACATTGTAAAATACTTCAATAAAGTACAACCGAACTCAGTTTTGCTCCAGCTGCCTTTTTAATAACATTGTTTTAGAGTGCATGCATGCTACCGTATGTTTTAAGCTAGCGTATGTTTTACCATGCCTATGCCTAAATACAGAAATAGACCCCGTAACTGAGACTACGCCTTTTAATACGGCGCGTCTTATTGTCGTGAAAATACGGTAGGTTCCCCAGACGGCAAGAAGTATTTTCCACAGCAAGTCGTTTTTTTGAGAACAGCATTTTATAAGGCTCCCAGCTACAGCAACCTTCGGGAACATTTGGGAAACATTGCCGCAAAGCCGGAAGCGTTTCTTCTTCTTTGGTTTTGTGAGATCACCTGATCATGGGAGATTTTAAGTTTGGCCTTTGAACAAAATCTTTGTGCGTGTGGTGTTGTGTGTTGTTATTATCAGAGCACACCACACACAATACGACCAAAACTGTTAAATGCCAGATGTTTTATCTTTATTTGTGGAGTCTGTCACAGATAAAAAATCTTTTATGAGTGGAAAAATCTGTGTGTGTACCAGGCCTAAGGTGTGCTTTGAGTTTTAGCCCCCCTGTGCAAGTCCGACTGAGACTGATTGCAAGGCGCCAGGAGATGACGGCTATCCAGCAGATTTCCATCGGGACCTCTCCTTACCTGCACTGAGCTGTTGTCCATCATGTCCTGCATCATCTCCTCATCTTCGTCGTCTTCTTCCTCTTGCAGCGCTGCCAGACTGAGACCAGCAATGGCTCCTCCGCCACCACCGCCCTCCTCCTCCGAGTCATAGAACTGCAGGAAGACGGGCGGCCGGCTGGAGTTCCTCTGGATCTCCACGCGCAGGATGCCGTCACGAGGCCAGCGCTCCCTCACTCCCTCTAAGCAGTTTATGGGCGAGCGAGAGAAAGCGATGTGGATGTAGGCCAGGATGAAGAGGACGAAGAGTGCCTGATGATGACAAACACACACATTCAGAATATCATTTGAATTAGAACATCTTAGATTGACAGTGCCTAGAAGGGCCATTTCGTGTATTTGAATGTAGCCTACTCAGTTGACAGATGTCACCATTGTATTTCGTCACATCTCTATTAAAGTAGGAAGTGCTCATTAGTTGAACAGGTGTGAAAAAAATATATTTTCTTTTTATTTTGTCCTGTTCAGATGTTAGGTCAAGCAGAAAGTAGGATCTGTATCCTTTTTGTGCCGAAACAGTTTTATTGTGCCACAGTGGATTTCTTAAACAGCCACTGTGGTTCTTTGTATTCTGATGGATTTTTAATTGAAAATTTTAGTCGGACAAAACAAAGTTTTAACGGGGGGTGACAGAAAAAAACAAAGGGGAGAGATAGTGAAAAGATGACTAAATAATTTAGGAAGAGAAGACAACAAAAGACAGGACATTAGCTGTAATAAAGAGGAGGAAAGTAAATCATTGTATGCCGAGTACACAATGACACAAATTGGGGCAGCAGTGCTACACCCTGTGAAGGAAGGACAGGACAATATACTATGTACATACAGTGGGTACGGAGAGTATTCAGACCACCTTAAATTTTTCACTCTGTGTTATATTGCAGCCATTTGCTACAATCATTTAAGTTCATTTTTTGTCCTCATTAATGTACGCACAGCACCCCATATTGACAATTAATGTACGCACATCACCCCGTATTGACAGAAAAAAAACGAATTGTTGAAATGTTTGCAGATTTATTAAAAAAGAAAAAATTAAATATCACACAGCCCTAAGTATTCAGACCCTTTGCTATGACACTCATATTGAACTCGGGTGCTGTCCATTTCTTCTGATCATCCTTGAGATGGTTCTACACCTTCAATGGAGTCCAGCTGTGTTTGATTATACTGATTGGACTTACAGCTCACAGTGCATGTCAGAGCAAATGAGAATCATGAGGTCAAGGGAACTGCCTGAAGAGCTCAGAGACAGAATTGTGGCAAGGCACAGATCTGGCCAAGTTTCCTAAAATCACAGTGGCCTCCATAATCCTGAAACGGAAGACGTCTGGGACGACCAGAACCCTTCCTAGAGCCGGCCGTCCGGCCAAACTGAGCAATCGGGGAAGAAGAGCCTTGGTGAGAGAGGTCAAGAAGAACCCAAAGATCACTGTGGCTGAGCTCCAGAGATGCAGTTGGGAGATGGGAGAAAGTTCTAGAAAGTCAACCATCGCTGCAGCCCTCCACCAGTCGGGACTTTATGGCCGAGTGGCCCGACGGAAGCCTCTCCTCAGTGCAAGACACATGAAAGCCTGCATGGAGTTTGCTAAAAAAAGAAAGAAGGTGAGAAATAAGATTCTCTGGTCTGATGAGACCAAGATAGAACTTCTTGGCCTTAATTCTAAGTATGGAGAAAACCAAGCACTGTTCATCACCTGTCCAATACAGTCCCAACAGTGAAGCATGGTGGTGGCAGCATCATGCCGTGGGGGTGTTTTCCAGCTGCAGGGACAGGACGACTGGTTGCAATCAAAGGAAAGATGAATGCGGCCAAGTACGGGGATATCTTGGACGAAAACCTTCTCCAGAGTGCTCAGGACCAAAGACTGGGCCGAAGGTTCACCTTCCAGCAAGACAATGACCCTAAGCACAAAGCTAAAATAACGAAGGAGTGGCTTCAGAACAACTCCATGACTGTTCTTGAAAGGGCCAGCCAGAGCCCTGACTTAAACCCAATTGAGCATCTCTGGAGAGACCTGAAAATGGCTGTCCATCAACATTCACCATCCAACCTGACAGAACTGGAGAGGATCTGCAAGGAGGAATGGCAGAGGATCCCCAAATCCAGGTGTGAAAAACTTGTTGCATCATTCCCAAAAAGACTCATGGCTGTATTAGCTCAAAAGGGCGCTTCTACGAAATACTGAGCAAAGGGTCTGTATACTTATGGCCCTGTGATATTTCAGTGTTTCTTTTTTAATAAATCTGCAAAAATTTCAACAATTCCGTTTTTTTCAATATGGGGTGCTGTGTGTACATTAATGAGGGGGAAAAAATGATTTTCGCAAATGGCTGCAATATAACAGAATGAAAGCTTTAAGGGGATCTGAATCCTTTCCATACTTGTAGACATGCATTGCATGTACAGTATTTAGCCTGTAAGAGTTTTGACCTGTCTTTAACTGTGTATAGAATGAATGAGTGAGTGAATGTATCTCCGTCAGCACTTCGATAGTTCTTACGTCTTGTTCGTCCCCAAGCGGCAGGAGAGCACCAACACATCAGGACTTTCCTGCAATTTCAGTTTCAAGTTACTTATTTATAAATAATAACTAGAAACTGTAGCACTTTAAAAGTACTGAAAGAACTTTATAACTTGCACTCATAAGTTAGGCATCTTACACTCTGCTTTAATGAGAAATTGTGACTTTTTGAATGATTTTCTGTACTTGTTGATATGTCCTGTCTATGTTCTAAGTCACCTGCCAAGGGACTACGAATGTAAATTAGCTGTATGCTAACTTCAGCATAGTTACACAAGTATTGTACTGGTGTTCATTAATGTGCATTGTCCCTTTCAGTCAGACAGACAGACAGTTTTCTACCGTTATAGTATATTTCAGTGCTGTCCTCGATAACACTTACTAATTTGCCTGATGATTTGCTCTTCAAAGTTGATGGCTAATCGTCACTATTACTCAGTTCCAGCCAAACCTATGTGACAAGTGTACTGTACCACCCAATCACTTATTTTGGTGTTTTGGATGGGTTGAAATATGTGCCAGCAGGAACTGAATTTGAATGATTTATATTTGAATTTTAATTTCTACAATTGAATAATTGCATTCAAAAATTTAATTTGACAACATAATTTGAATTTGCATTGTTTAGTTTGAAACATTGCATTTAAATTTTTTATCTTACTTGTATAATTTGAAATTGACTATTTGTTTTAAACTGAAGTCCAATAAACTTGAAAGTGAATGTACTGTAATTTCTAGTGTATAATGCGCACCCATGTATAATACGCACCCCCAAAGTTGACCTCAAAATTCTGGAAAACCCTTTACCTGTGTGTAATGCATTTTTACAATGGATGATTTTGCTTCTACCCATATGATCAAAACGAAGTATTATCTGTATTGTGTTAGTTTTTTCAAATAATTGTTCTGAAGTTAAGCATTTTATTTGAACATGTAATGCTTTCTTTTTATTTACTGGCTTATTTTGAAATTCACAGCCCTACTTTTATTTAGTAAATGAGAAAACACCCAGTTGTGCTCATATGTTAGATTACCCGGGCAGAATTTGTAAGATGGGTCGAATTCTTTAAAGAAAACATGAAGGGCCAGGCGCAACATTTAGTTTTATTTTAATGGGATTCAAATTAAACTGTCAAGCATTTCATAAAAGCATCATCATCAAACAAAACATAGCCATAAAGAAATGAATGATGCTTGTTGGTCAGTCATCAGTCGTAAAAAAAAAAAAAAAAGATATTTCGCAAATTCTGCCAGAGTATGTCAATTTATGAGCACAACTGTACATATTATGCAGTCATATGTGTACCCCTGTCATATTGGAACGAAAGTATAGGCTACACATTTTTCATAGCCTCAAGGTGGCGCCGGCATATTGGAATGAAAGTGTACACCTTTCTCTTAACCTCTAGGTGGCAGTGGCATATTGAAATGAACGTGTACCGCTTTTTCACAACCTCTAGATGGTGACATACATTTATAAAATGTAAAAAAATAAAATAAAATACATTTTCCCCTATACCTATGTATAATGAGCACCATTGATTTTTGAAATTTTTTAGGGGGGATAATGCGCATTATACATGAGAAATTATGGTAGTTTTTCATCTGCAATCAAAATTCTAATTATATATTTTCACATTCAGTTTGATCATTTCAGATTCAGTTTGACAAATTCAATTTCAAATTAGCTGTGACAGACATCCAGGAACTGTAAGGAATAGCAATCGAACGGCGATACACAGATCTCGTCTTCGGCCAATCAGCATCTTCGTTTTTTATCGTGTGTCATACGTACTCTCCAGTAAGTCAAATCTTCTAACCAGCGACAGTATTTTAACCTTTATACCACCTTTCCTTAACCTTTGTGGAATGCATCATCCGGTCAGAAAGAGGTAAAAAGATGCTTCCTTTCGAACATAGGAAAGGACACGTTAATTTGTGTTTATGTAACTACCAGTTAAATGTATGCCTTATTTAACACATTTATGGTTTATGGTGCACGACTATGTCATTATCAAACCGTGATTGTAGGCACTGTGTAAAATAATGACGTTCCAGTCAATTCGACTGCATAGAAAAGCTCAATGGGCATTGGTTTTAATAGCAAATACTTTAACTATGTAGTGCAACCCTTAAGCGTCAGCCGCAGCAAAGCTATGAGTTAGCAACAATAAACAACATGCTATTTCGGCTGTTTTATTTCGGTGACAAACGTATTTCGGTCTGAAACCGAAAACGCACTTTTGGGCTATTTTCAGCTAAAACATTTTGGCTGCTGAAATTTCAGTGCATCACTATATAGTACGGCACCGGCGCTTCGGCATTAGCGACTGCCGGCTAGCTGCTCGCACTTTTCAAAGGCAGTAGGTAGGCGAAACCTTTGCTGCTGCCACAGTTGCAGTTCCTACCAGGGCGTTACAGCCATCCATTTTGACAAAGCAGGTTTACTCAAATGTATCTAACTGAACTACTTTCACTCATTATTGTCAAAAAACAAAACAAAACAGATGATTCAATCGTGATGGACACTGCTGAGCCTGACAGTTCAATTGAGCGCTGTGGTAGCAGGTTGCCCTCTATTAGTGCTTGGTCATCACTGCAGGTCTGCGGCTAATGACGTTTCGCCAAACATGGCGCCTCTATTACCTTGATGTAATTCTTATGTAACAAACACAATATTCGTCAAAATAGCATTTTTTTTTTTTTTACCAGTACATGCGCATACAACATATTCTTTTCTTTTTTTTTTTTTTTCATTTTGGGTTTAGTTCCCCTTTGATAAATCACAAATGTCCATCATGTTAGGGGCGCCACGTTAGCGGAGGAGTAGCTAGCATTGGCCACTGGCTGATGGCCGGCCGGCTTGACTGCCAAGCTGGATGGAAGACTCCAGTTGAGGTCCGACACGTGGGTGAGGCTGCGCCGGAGAAAGCAGGGTGGTAAACTTGTCAAGATGATGCAGAGAAAGGTCCGGATCATGATTGGCAGTAGTGCAAGTTAACAACTAATCAGCTGCTAGTGGCGAGCTGCTCAACATAAGCAAGTAAGTGCCAAACTAAAGAGAAAGAGGACTTTAACTCACTGACTGCCGTGGACGTTTCTATTGGTCAACAAGAATGTGACTGTTTACCACCACCGACATATATATACACATCAAATATGTTTTTCAGGGAGGTAGGCATGGAGGAGTGTCTCCCCCAGCTTCTATGTGAAATTCAAGTTTGTAAACCACTTAATCTGTAACACTGTAGCAACGTGACAAGATTTGCCAAAAATGACAGTCTGTCAAAATTTTGTGTGTGATTGGAACGGCCACTTTTGAATTTTGAAAACAGATGGGTTCTGCAGGAAAAAAATGCCTTTTTGGGGAACACTTTTGTGCGACAACCTCAATAGAAACTGTGGTCCAAAAATGGCTTCAAATTTGAGTAAAACAGAATAAGTTGATTGTTTCTCAACATATCTCCAAGACCGTTTCATGTCGTCTACTATCACGGGGAAGCCTTTTTCCGATTGGTGATAAAATATCCACCAATAAGCTCATACGGACCAACATTTTGAGGGCTTCTCCAAGTGGACGAGTCAAAATGACATTTCAAAACTCAAAGGGCGTCACCTATCCTAAAAATTCCACTTACATAGTACAAAAGGAACATTATTGGTGAGAAGAGCAATAGAATGTCATTCATGTCAGTCATCAATTGTTTTTCCTGAATGTATTTATTTTCTGGAGGATTTTTTAGGTGTTTGAAGTGCTCATTCCATGTTTTTGAGAAAATTCCAGAAAGACGTTGGGCACTTGTCACGTTGCTAGCAGTAGTAGCAGTCGAATGTTTGATTTCATTTACATGCAGAACGTGAGTAGGAAGGTGGAGTGAAGTCACCTTGAGCAGCACGAAGAACTCAAAGACCCTCCTGAACGACGGCGGGAAGAGGCGGGCATAGGTGACGGCCATCTTGAAGAAGAGGGCGTGGAAGAGGCGGTCTCGAACGTTAATGAGGGGGTTCTGGTTGATGTTGGGGTTGCGGATCCTGTTGGGCCCCATGTTATTGATATTGTTGTTGAGCGGGACGTTGTTGTTGTTGGCCTGGTTCTCAGACATGGTCTCTGGAGGAAGGCCGACGGGCAGGGGTGAAAGGTCACTGCAGCCTGCCAATTCTAAGTCAGCATGGCTTCTCCTCGTGCTTTTCTCGTCTTAGGTCTACAACACAAATAATATAAGCAAGCGAGTACGAAAATTGATCACGACTCCCACAGTTCACTTCATCTTCAAGTCAACATGTAAAACCATTGAAACGAGCAACATCACAAGTGGCCGCTATCTTTGTGGAATTAAAATAAATAAATAAATAAAAAAAGAATGATCACTTCAAAGGCCTCGAAAATCCTCCCGGACAAATTCATTCACGACTGATGTACGTGACCGATTCTGCTGCTCTTCTCTCCAATAATGTTTAATTTGCACTGTTTAAGTGGAGTTTTTAGGTGACGCCATTCGAAGCATCACTGTCACAAATTTCACCCCAGACGTTGGATATTTTCAACTAAGATCTGTCAGCCAATCGGAGAAGGGCTTACCAGAGTGCCAAACGGAATGAAACAGTCGAGGAGAAATGTTGAGAAATAATCAAGCTGACTCAAATATGAAGGTGTTTTCTGACGAGATGTTCGACTGGCGAAATCACATAAAAATGTTCCCCAGAAAGCTCCCCCGCCCACCACAAAAGAACTTAATTTCTCCAGAATCCATCATTCGATTTTCAAAATTCTTGCCGTGTTCTTCTCGGGTTGGAAGTGGCCTTTCCAACCACACTCAACATTTTAAAAGACTGTTATTTGGGGAAATCTTGTCACTTGTCAATTCTAGTGATTCGGGAGTCAGGAATGAGTTAAAGAGTCTGCATTTGAAATCATTCAAGTTATTCGGGCTCGGCAAACACTGCGAAGGGGAACTTTAGTGGACATTTTAGGGGATTATCAAGGTCCACAAGTTAAAGCCCAAGAAGATTCAGCATTTTGACATACTGTCATTTTTGACAACTCTCGTAACGTTGCGAGTCAAGCACTCTTTGGTGGCATTCGACTTTCAGATTTGCTACCAACGCATACGAATCCAAGGGTTTGTTTTCACGTGTGAGACTGGACGCTGGTGCAAAGTTTCGAGGGTGAGGAGGAGCAGGAAATAATAGTGGAACTAGTTCGGGCCTCGACATAATCCTGCAACTGGATGTCGTCGTCTCGGGAGCTCCTCCAAACACAGCAACAACGTTCCAACGAGGACTGCAAGATACGTACCTGTTACTGAAAGCGTCCATTGGAGCCCATGTTGGAGAGCCCTTCTCGGCGTTTTCACCAGAAGACGAAAACAGACGAGCAGATTCCGTCCAACACCAGATGGTCGTCGGTTAGCACGCTTAGCTTCGTTTATCTTAGCCGTCTCCGTTAGCCACGCGGAGCGACGGAAACAAGTCAAGTGCGCTTCGCGGAAGGCAAAACTAGCGACGAGCCGCCGCCGTTAATGTTTGGAGATGTTCAGAACGCACCCGAGACGCACAGGTTCCCCGATTGTTTTCAACAAAGTGCGAACTGCGAACTCAACTGACTGCAGCAGCTACGGACCAACCGGAAGTACGGGAAACAACCGGACCTTTAACGGCTACCCAGAATGTTTTTTAAACAACCTTTATTGAAAGACTAATTTACAAGAAAACAAAAACAAACAGACAATATAGTCATAAAAACAAAAGGAAGTACAAAAGAGGAGTCAGGGGGATTTAAATAAACAAATTTAACATAGAATAAAACAAAAGTTCGAACGGCTTTTTTACTCATGCCTGGTTTCGTCCTCGAAAATAAAAAAGAGCTTTTGAATGGCTACATTTGGATTTGGAATTTCGCAAGAATAATTACGTCATACATACAGTATGCACACATATATATGAGCAATAGGCTGATACGACGCTCCCCTTTGAGCCGCGTGCCTACGCCAACGCAAAGATAGTGGGGGGTCAGCGCATTTCCGTGTCTGTAGGCAGCATGAAAACGAAAATAACAAGAATCTCTGCACATTGTGCTGCATACTGTTGCACAATCACAACAAGGGAATTGGTAATAACCTTTCATAGAAAATATTTTTTGGGCTGTTCTTTCAAATGTTTTGTAATAATAGCACACGCATTGACGTCGACAAAAAAGTCACCCCTAATGGTTGAGAAATTAGCTAGTTCTGATTTCTTTTGGGGCGGCACGATGGCCGACTGGTTAGAGCGTCAGCCTCACAGTTCTGATGACCCGGGTTCAATCCCCGGCCCCGCCTGTGTGGAGTTTGCATGTTCTCCCCGTGCCTGCGTGGGTTTTCTCCGGGCACTCCGGTTTCCTCCCACATCCCAAAAACATGCATTAATTGGAGACTCTAAATTGCCCGTAGGCACGACTGTGAGTGAGAATGGTTGTTTGTTCCTATGTGCTCTGCGATTGGCTGGCAACCAGTTCAGGGTGTACCCCGCCTCCTGCCCGATGACAGCTGGGATAGGCTCCAGCACGCCCGCAACCCTAATGAGGAGAAGCGGCTCAGAAGATGGATGGATGGATGGATGGATGGATAATTTCTTTTGATTGGAACGTCGCCCCCACCAAGATGGCCGCCAGGTAGGTACATAGCTTACCCGGGCTTTTCCGGAGGCTTCTCTTCATATGCGTGGTATACACGTAGACACTTTCGTGAGCGGGTTGTCCCCTGCCTCCATACGTCTTAGCATCCGCCATATTGGATGTGACTTATCTACCCCCGGACAATGTAATTACCCACCCGTCCATCCATTACCCATACCGCTTATCCTCACAGGCGTGCTGGGGTCTATCTCAGCTAACTCTGGGTGAGAGGCGGGGTACACCCTGAACTGGTCGCCAGACAATCGCAGCCCACATATAAGCAAACAACCAATTTGCACTCACATTCACACCAACGAGCAATTTAGTCTCAATTAACCTCCCATGCATGTGTTGGGGATGTGGGAGGAAACCGGAGTAGCCCGGAGAAAACCCACACATGCACGGGGAAAACTCTCTCTCTATATGTTTTGTTTGATTGTTTGTAATGATTACAGGTGATTAAGTGGGGGTAATGATCTAACACAGTTTGCAAGCCAATGTTAAACACAAACCAATAATAATAATAAAACAAATAATAAAATCCGTTCAGCCGTATGAAAGGACACCCGTGTTGGTTTTGGGGTTCTGAGTACTTTGTTATTGCGAGTTGAGATGAGCTATAACACAGATATGTATTGTTAGATACAACACGCCTCATTTTGAGCTCGGTGCCGACGGCGACGCTAAGCTAGAGTGGTCAAAGTCGTCAGCGCATTCCATGTGTGTGGACGGCGAGATCACCAAAAGACCAAGGATGCTGGTATAATGTGCTGCATCCGGTTGCGGAAAACGCCCTAAAATTACTACAAAGGAACTTGGAGTCCCGTTCACATGTAAAATATACGTATATGTATTTTTATCTTATTTTCAAATGTTTGTGTATTGATAGCATACGCATTGGTGTTGACAAAAGAGCCACCCTCGTGAGAATCGGTTGAGAAATGAGCAAATTACGATTTAATTCGAGTGTCCATGCATTGCCTTCAAAGGGAACGTTGACCTTTCCAACATGGCCGCCACGTAGGCACGTAAATTAGCAGGGCGGCGACAGCTTGCTGGGGTATCTAGTGTTCATATCAATGAGCTACAATGCTAAAATGTGACGAAGAGATTTAGCTCACGTTATCGTTTTCAGTTGAACTAATTTTGCTTATCAAGTTTATTAACATTCGCTTTAACGTGTTTGTCTAAAGTGACGTGAAGGGTCTCGTTCACGACGACGACGACGAGGCCGCTGAAATAGACGTAAGTTAACACTAAGAGCAAAGAATGTGTCTCTCTCATTTACGACATACACACAAATGTACATTTGATACATCAAACCTTCTCTTCTTAAACCATTAATCCATCAACCATCAATTGAATGAGACGCCTTGTTTCCTATACTGGACATACAGACATTTTGTATTTTTCAACTTTGGGGGGAAGATCCTTTTGTCTTCTCAGTGTACAAATTGGTCCATGACGGAATGCTTTTAGGAGTGTTGGTGTGGAAGAACACCTTTGGGACGGACAGATATGACAAGCAAACAATATTAGTGAGCTGTGAATGGACAATTGTACGAAATAGTGCCGTTGCTAGGCCTATTTTAGTTTGACAGTCCTAGCCCCCCTAAACAAATATTGGTCTCCCTAACCCCTGACGATTACGTTTTGAGGTGAAAAATCTACCCCACTCCCCATCCCAAACGTGGACTATGTTCCGTGCCTCCATTGTTGAGGCGGCTGACGGGAGCTGTCCGTAAGGTGGTCGGTACCTGTTGTGGCGCCAATCGTGACCCGTTGGTGGACGCCAGCTGTCAAGCTGAAGGAGTCGTATCAGGCCTTTTTGGCCCGTGGGACTCTGGAGGCATCTGAGAAGTACCGGCTTGCAAAGCGGAATGTAGCTTTGGTAGTCGCTGAGGGAAAAACTCGGGCATGGGAGGAGTTCGGTGAGGCCATGGAGAATGACTTCCGGACGGCTTCGAGGAAATTCTGGTCCACCATGCGGCATCTCAGGAAGGCGAAGCAGTGCACCATCAACACTGTGTATAGTGGGGATGGGGCACTGCTGACCTCGACTCGGGTCGTTGTGAGTTGGTGGGAAGAATACTTCGAAGACCTCTTCAATTCCACCGACACGCCTTCCCATGAAGAAGGAGAATCGGTGGACTCTGAGGTGGGTTCTCTTATCTCTGGGGTTGAGGTCACTGTGGTGGTTAAACAGCTCCTTAGTGTCAGGGCCCCGGTGTGGATGAGATCCGGCCGGAGTTCCTGAAGGCTCTGCATGTTGTGGAGCTGTCCTGGTTGACATGTCTCTGCAACATTGCGTGGACATCGAGGACAGTGCCTCTGGATTGGCAGACCAGGATGGTGGTCCCCCTTTTACCGGTTGATCTATGTTCCTAACCCTCACGAGCTCTGGGTCGAGACCGAAAGAACAAGGATTGCGGAAACAAGTGGCTGAACGGGTTTCCTGCGCAGGATGTCCGGGCCCCGTGATCTGACCTGCTGGCCCCGTGATCTGACCTTGGCTAAGCGGAAGAAAATGGATGGATGGATGGATGAGCAATATTTAGTTTGTTTACTAAATACTAGTGATGAAGATGGTTATTTAGATGGAGAGATTTTGGTACACGTGGTCCACATGAGACGACTCATCTGTAAGGACTCGGACTTTAGAGCCAGAAGGTGACAAATTCGACTCACGCTGGGGACAAAAATATTTTTAAAAAAAACTAGTTGTTGGAGAGGTGATAGTCTGCTTGCTGGGTGCTGTCGCCGTGCCCTCGAGCAGGGCGTCGTCACCACTGCTGAGCTCAAGTGGTGCACAACTCTTTGAATCTCTCCACGCGCGTAAGTGATCTATGTTCAAGATTCAAACAAGTTTATTTTTCCCCGAAAGGCAAGTCTGTTTTCAGACTGCCAGTCGGCTAACAACAATTACAAGAATCGACATACAGACACTCTTGTCAATGACCGTCATTGTACGTGTACAGCAGACCAAAGCCGCGAACATACAAGTTGTCATGAATGGGCAAACCAAAATGCCACAGTTGAAGAATAAATAAATAATAATAACTAGGCTTTTCAATACCATTCCATTGTGTGATTGCTGCCATGATCTACGTGTGGTGTACATCGAGTGAAAGTAGAATTTTCCAGAACTTAAAAAAAACACCAATCTTGATTTTATTGTATTTGCTGAGGCTCCATGTGATTGTGTGGCCGGTGCCAAACTTTCTGGAAACAATATCAAATAAGAAAAGAGATGAACACCTGTGATTGTCGCTCGTCTTTCAGGGTCTTGGCCGCTCACAGCATGGAGTTGGCGTATGTGTGCGACTGGGAGAGACGCCCCAAAAGCACCCACTGCCCCTCCATCCCTCTGGTCTGCTCCTGGTCCTGCAGAAACCTCGTGGCCTTCACCACCGACTTGAAGAACGACGACTGCGGCGACCCAGGTGTGCATACGCTTTCTCTTAGCCAATCAAAGGATCACTCGATCGTTGGCTTGTTTAGTGGAGTTGGGGCTTTGCCAGCATGCATCTGATTGGTTGGTTGACATGTTGCAGATGTCAGTCACATGATCCACATCATGGACACGGAGCATCCCTGGGACGTGTACTCCATCAGCTCGGGCCATGCTGAGGTCATTTCCTGTCTGGAGTGGGACCAATCAGGTCAGGTGACGAACAACAAAGTCAGCTTCAAGAAAAACTGTTAAATATTTCCACAGAGCCCCAAAGTTGACGTGGAAGACAGAAAGCCTTTGCGTTATTTTTTTGATGCCATTTGATTGTCCGATCACATTTTGTGTGTGTGATGACGTTGTTTTGAGCGGAAAGCCGTACTGGACCAAATTAATAACACCAGGAAGCAATGGCAATCAAATAAATCCAGGATCAATCCACTATGATCATATTGTGATTTTGGCAGATGAAGAAAAGCACACGACATGTATTCATTTATTTACACAATTCACATGACATCCATCGTGACCGCCAAGTCACAGAACGTCTTCTGACAAAAATGTGACCCAAAAATACATAAAAAGAGTGTGACTTCCTCAATTGGTCTACTAAAAGAGCGACGTTACTAAAAGAGTGACCCCATTTTACCTGAAAGTTGACGTGGAAGGACATTAACACACATTAAAAAAAGAATTGTGTTCCTTTGCACTAAACAAGTGAAGAGTTTTTCTTTTTTTTCTTCCTATGTCACCTTAGGGCCTCTGTAGCTTTCTCCCAAATGACAGTATGTCAAAGTGCAGAGTCTGACTGGAATGGTCACTTCAACATGTGGACCGAGGTAGTTCCAAAAATGTGTCGATTGTGCAAATGTTGCAGATACTCCTCAGTCAGTGTGCAAATGGGGCAGATGCTACTCTGGCATGAATGGCCAGTATTGGTCAACAACAGATATGAAAATAGTGCAGCGTGGCAAGACTACTACAGTGAGTGCACGAGTAATGTATAATTGGCCCGACAGAAATGTGACAACAAACTCAAGACAAAAAAATTCGTCATCCGCAGACCTGTTCGCTCGGTAGGCAAACTGCAGGGGGACCAGCACGGGACCTGTGATGCTCTTGAGGTGGTCCAGCACGAGACGTTCAAAGGACTTCATGACCACAGATGTCAAGGCGACAGGCCTGTAGTCATTTAGACCCAAGATTGTAGGTTTCTTGGGGACTGGAATGATGGATGGGCGTTTGAAACGGGATGGTACTTCGCACAGTTCCAGAGATCTATTGAAGATCTGTGTGAAGACTGGAGCGAGCTGGTCCTCGCAGACTTTGAGGCAGGATGGGGACACATGGTCTGGGCCTGCCGCTTTGTTAATCTTTTGTTGTTTAAAGATGCGTCTCACATCCTGTTCGTGGATGGTCAACGCAGAAGTCAGAGGTGTGATTGTGGTCGGTTGTGCGGCTGTGTGGGTGTGGGGTGTGAAAGTGTCCTTTTAAAATCTTCAGTAGAAGGTATTCAAGTCGTTGGCTAGTATGCTATTGTTCTCAGCTGGGGGAGATTGTCGCTTGTAATTGGTCAGCGATTGGAATGCATGCCAGACTGATTTAAAGTCGTTAGCGCTAAACAGTTTTTCCAACTTTGCTTTCCAGGCTCAAGGTTGCTGTCGGCAGACGGTGATGGGCATATCAAGTGCTGGTCCATGTCGGAGCACTTGGTCAACAGTTGGGAAAGTGTTCTGAGCAGTTCTCTGGAGGGAGATCCCATTGTGGCGCTGAGTTGGCTGCACAACGGCGTCAAACTGGCTCTGCACGTGGAGATGGTATCCGCACCGTCGCTGCCGTCACTGCCGTCTTCCTCATAAATTAAGCGCCGCCTGTTTGACTTTCAGTCGGGGTCCACAAACTTCGGCGAGAAGTTCTCTCGGGTTAAGTTCTCTCCGTCTCTGACTCTGTTTGGCGGGAAGCCGATGGAGGGCTGGCTGGCGGTAACGGTGAGCGGTCTGGTCACCGTGTCGCTGCTCAAGCCCGGCGGCGCTCTGCTCACGGCTGGCGAAAGTCTGTGCCGCCTGCGAGGACGTGTGGCCCTGGCCGACATCGCCTTCACGGGAGGTGGCAACATCGTGGTGGCCGCCACCGACGGCAGCAGCTCTTCGCCTGTCCAGTTCTACAAGGTCCGCAGACATGGACGGCGGGCATGCTGACGGCAGCTGGCGGCGACTTGACAGCGTGGTGTGTGTGTTCAGGTGGTGGTGAGCGTGGTGAGCGAAAAGTGCCGCATCGATACGGAACTTCTGCCGTCTTTGTTCCTGCGTTGCACCACAGACCCGATTCGGCGGGACAAGTACCCCGCCGTCACGCACCTCAAGTTCCTGACCAGAGAGAACTCTGAGCAGGTAATTGTGAGCTCATGGACTTGACAGAAAGATTCAAGTCTTGTTTGGCTGTATTCGCACTCCAAAAGTTGTGTTCTACATGTTGGAGCAGGAATGTCCGAAGTCAGGCTGCCATCCATTTGTGGCGTTCTGTGACAAATACTAAAACGCAATGTTATTTACAAAAACACACAAAAAAAGGTAAGGGAGGAGGCAGCATCCACAAAATGGGGTTTGCTTTTATATACAGTCGGCATGACTGTAGAGCAGATTTGCGGCGCCCAAACTGTAGTGGGCCTTCTCGCGATCCAACAAGATGGGGCCTTCTCAGCCGTACTGTGGCAATAAGCCGTCCACCGGCACATTCATTGTGGAAGGGAGGCGCATGCAACTGAAAAGTGTTCATCTACACTGTGTGTTTTGATTGGGTCAGTGAGTCTTGTCTCTATGGCAAGGGCACACATAGAGCATGTTATTGGTTCTCCGAGTTCACTGCTGCGAGTGCAATTTGGAACTTTTACAGACATTCTGCTAGCTGTTGGAGTCTAGATAATACAAAAACCATGTGCGGTGAAAACCGCCATTTCTAATGCTACGTTTGGACGTGATGGAAAATGACTCGCACGAATTAGATCGCAGGAGTTATTTATATACACATTGACTTCATTTGCGCCACATCAATATGCTCCTCCCACCTTGGTCCTCTTCAGCGTATTCGGTGTGCTGTGAGCGGTCATGGCAAGCACGACGTGTGTCGTCGTCGTCCCCCCCCCCCCCCCCCCCCCGGGTCGTTTGGTTGATTGGTATTTTTATTTTGTTATTCCTAGTTCTACTCCGCTTCCAGCCCTGCGACCCTCGCAGCTTACGATGGTGCGCTGTGAGAGGCCACGGCGGCTCCCTTTCCCCCTCTAGCCCTTTGCTCAGCTTTCTCAAAGGTGATTGGCTTTCGTGACGTCATTTGTGGCTTGAAGTTCACATTTCTCAACTCGAGCGAATAGGCGAAGAACCAAATTGTAATCACGTCACGTGAATGGTTCAATTTGCGTCCGGTTTGGTATGAATGCAGAATAAGAAGAATGGTCTGTAAAGTTTGCAGTCATTCTACCAGAAGACGACCCATGTGCATTTGAGAGAGCATTATGAGACCAAGCATAGGAATTTTTCCTCAAAATTCGGAGGTCAGAACAAGAAAAACAAATGCACTGAAATAGTCTGACCGAGTTGCAAGATTCTTCTCACATCTAAAACAGAAGGACAAAAAGCAACAGAGAGCTCACGTAGAGTGGTGTGAATGCAGAAATAACAACAAAACAATTCATGACTGAAGTGAGAGACACGATGTTTGATGGCAAACAAGCGGAAACGCAAGACTGCTAAAATAAAGCAAACCATAACCCTTTCACTCAATCAGATTCCCCAGCAAGCAGCGCGACTGGCTGGCAGCTGTGTGATGCAATCCAAAAATGCAGATTGAAGTTCCTTTGCTGTGGATGAGTCCACTGGCAACTCCAGAAGTAGCTAGCAAAATGTTTCTCAGGACACTCTGGTGGCTAAAGAAACAAAAATGGTTTGCTCCACCTTCTGCCCCAATTTGTGAACATGTCACATGAATGTTCCTCAAAAAGACATTGTCTGTGAATCTTCTCATTCATCCAGGTCCTTTCATTCTCAAGGCATTGAATGGATCACAACTGGACTGTTCTGTTTGTCTAAGAAGACGTATCGCCTCTCATCCATTCAACTGATGAAGCCTGCTCGGATGAGAGGAGAAACGTCTTCAACAACAACAGTCCAGTTGCGATCCATTCACTGCCCTGAGAAGTCAAATGCGTACTGATGAAAGATAGTCATGCTGCGACCGATCATTCTGTTTTACTTCAGATTGTGGAGATCTGCGCAGTGCAGGGGCGGAGCTATTTCGTCGGAGATGGGGCCAAAAATCCTCAACTATTTACCACATTTAACAGACAACTGTCATGAACCACTTTTTCTAAAGAACTCAAGTGTGTATAACCACAATTCCAATGAAGTTGGGATGTTGTCTTAAACATAAATAAAAACAATACAATGATTTACAAATCATGTTCAACCTATATTTAATTGAATACACTACAAATACAAGATATTTAATGTTCAAACTGATCAACTTTATTGTTTTTAGCAAATGATCATTAACTTAGAATTTTATGGCTGCAACACGTTCCAAAAAAGCTGGGACAGGGTCATGTTTTCCACTGTGTTTATATCACCTTTTCTTTGAACAACATTCAATTAACGTTTGGGAACTGAGGACACTAATTGTTGAAGCTTTGTAGGTGTAATTATTTCCCATTCTTGCTCGATGTACAGCTTCAGCTGTTCAACAGTCCGGGGTCTCCGTTGTCGTATTTTATGCTTCATAATGCCCTACACATTTTCAATGGGAGACTGGTCTGGACTGCAGACAGGCCAGTCTAGTACCCGCACTCTTTTACTACGAAGCCACGCTGTTGTAACACGTGCAGAATGTGGATTGGCATTGTCTTGCTGAAATAAGCAGGGGCATCCATGAAAAAGACGTCGCTTGGATGGCAGCATATGTTTCTCCAAAACCCATATGTACCTTTCAGCATTAATAGTGCCTTCACAGATGTGTAAGTTCCCCATGCCATTGGGACTAACACAGCCCCATACCATCACAGATGCCGGCTTTTGAACTGTGCGTCCATAACAGTCCGGATGGTTCTTTTCCTCTTTGGCCGGAGGACACGACGTCCACAATTTTCAAAAACAATTTGAAATGTGGACTCGTCGGACCACAGAACACTTTTCCACTTTGCATCGGTCCATCTTAGATGAGCTCGGGCCCAGAGAAGCCGGCGGAGTTTCTGGGTGTTGGTGATAAATGGCTTTTGCTTTGCATAGTAGAGTTTCAAGTTGCACTTAAAGATGTAGTGCCGAACTGTATTTACTGACATTGGTTTTCTGAAGTTCCTGGTTTTCTGTTTTCTGAGCCCATGTGGTGATATCCTTTACACATCGATGTCGTTTTTGATGCAGTGCCGCATGAGGGATCGAAGGTCACGGGCATTCAATGTTGGTTTTCCGCCTTGCCGCTTACATGCAGTGATTTCTCCAGATTCTCTGAACCTTCTGATGATTTTATGGACCGTAGTTGATGAAATCCCTAAATTCCTTGCAATTGTACGTTGAGGAACATTGTCCTTAAGCTGTTGGACTATTTTCTCACGCACATGTTCACAAAGAGGTGAACCTCACCCCATCTTTGCTTGTGATTGACTGAGCAATTCAGGGAGGCTCCTTTTCATACCCAATCATGGCACCCACCTGTTCCCAATGAGCCTGTTCACCTGTGGGATGTCCCAAACAGGTGTTTGATGAGCATTCCTCAACTTTCTCAGTCTTTTTTGCCACCTGGCCCAGCTTTTTTGGAATGTGTTGCAGCCATAAAATTCTAAGTTCATGATTATTTGCTAAAAATAATAAAGTTTATTCGTTTGAACATTAAATATATTGTCTTTGTAGTGTATTCAATTAAATATAGGCTGAACATGATTTGCAAATCATTGTATTCTGTTTTTATTTATGTTTAACACAATGTCAAAACTTCATTGAAATTGGAGTTGTAATTGCTCAATGGATTGGCTTTAGCATGTTTTGATAAAGTTTAAGATTGTCAAAATGATGGCCCCTAAGAAGAAAAAGTTTGGACCTCCCTGCCCGGTCCAGAACATCAAGTCCAGCCACGGAATCCCGGAGAAGTTGACACGCTGTGTGTGGGTTGTGTTTTGTTCAGGTTCTGCTGTGCGCATCCAATCAGAGCGGCAGTATCGTGGAGTGTTGGTCGCTGAGGAAGGAGGGGCTTCCCGTCAACAACATCTTTCAGCATCGATCGCCCGTCGGTGAGCCCAAAACCTGTTTGACCTATGATCTCGGCTAACACTGTCACTCCCACTTCTGACCTTCCAGTGGGCGAGAAGCAACCCACCATCTTGAAGTGGAGGATCCTGACCACCACCAATGACCTGGAGAGAGTGTCTGCCGTCGCTCTCCCCAAACTGCCCATTTCCATCTCAAACACTGACCTGAAGGTAGCGTCGGACACCAAGTTCTGCCCCGGACTGGGTAAGAAGGACCTTCGACCGCTGCACCTCATTGCCGACGCTCACTGCCGCCGGTCTGCGTCTTCAGGTCTGGCTCTGGCATTCCACGACGGCACCATCCAGATCCTCCACCGCCTGTCCCTCCACACTATGGGCGTCTTCTACGGCTCCGCCTCCTCCGCCGGTCCGAGCCAGCGACCGGGAGAAGAGTCGGCCATTAAGCGCCAAAGAACCGGGGCGCCCGGCCTCCATTTCAAGACCCTGCAGTTCTCCTGGACCTCGCTGGCCCTGGCTGGAGTCGACAATCACGGCAAGGTAACCGCACGCCATGCGGCGTCTTTGTGAAAGCCGAGTGAAGAGTTCAAACGCAAAAGTGCCGTTTAGACAGAAAACGAGCCACGTGTACCGGCAGATTGCCGATGACGCCATCATCAGACGGTGCTTTTACTGACCCTACAAAATCTAACAAATAAAGATTTAATTGCAGAAAGGACCAAGCGCCACATGCCATCATCTCCATCGAAGCCAATCACGAGCCAGGACGTATTTATGTCCTCCCTTACTCATCGCATACGCCATCCAACATTTCCCGTTAGCTCGCTGCTAATTTAGCTTTGATTGTGCTTGAAAGGGAGTATCAAATAGGGGCCAAAAAAAGACATGATGAGACTCTTCGGTGACATGTGAAACTGTCGTTTGTGCTTATTCATTCTTATTGTTCATTCATCTTATTCGTGTCATGCGACCACTCTTCAGCTGCACATGCTGCGAGTGTCGCCCTCTATGGGTCAAGTGTTGGAGATGAACACGACGCTGCGCCACTTGCTGTTTTTGCTCGAGTACTGCATGGTGACGGGCTACGACTGGTGGGACGTGCTCCTGCACGTGCAGCCCGGCATGGTCCACAACCTGGTGGACCGACTCCACGAGGAGTACATGAGGCAAAACCAGGCCCTGCAGCAGGTTCGCAATCATGCCCGTCGCTCCCAACTACAATTCTACGGGACACTGACGCACGGGCGCACGCGCGTTGCAGGTCCTGGCCACGCGGATCGTGGCGGTCAAGGCGTCGCTGTGCAAGCTGTCGACGGCGACGGCGGCTCGAGCCTGCGACTTCCACGCTAAACTGCTGCTTATCGCCATCAGCTCCACCCTCAAGTCTCTGCTCAGACCCCACGTCCTCAACACCCCCGACAAAAGCCCAGGAGACCGCCTGAGCGAGATCTGCGCCAAGAACATGGACTCAGGTGAGATGGGCACGGCATGGCACGTTGACTGATGCGCGCGAGACGCTAACGACACAAATGAGACGCTTCGGCTGTGCGGGCAGACATCGACAAGGTGATGATCAACCTGAAGACGGAGGAGTTCGTGTTGGACGGGCCGCCCCTGCAGTCTCTGCAGCAGCTCATCCAGTGGGTGGGCGACTTCGTCCTCTACCTGCTAGCCAACCTCCCCAACCAGGTGAGCCGGCCGGCCGGCTGACCGCGGCGCGCCGAGCCGATCCGGGCGGCCCGCTTCCTTTTCGTCTTGTTCAGGGTTCCGTGGTGCGGCCCGGCTTCGGTTTCATGCGGGACGGAGCGTCTCTGGGAATGCTGCGGGAGATGCTGGTGATGATCCGGATCTGGGGTCTGCTCAAGCCCGGCTGCCTTCCCACCTTCACGGCCACGTCGGACAGCCAGGACAGTTTGCAGTTGCTCTTCCGCCTGCTCACCAAGCTGTGGCTTTGCTGTAAGACCCAATCACAAGCTTACGTCGGCGTGAGCCGGTGCAGCGCGCCGTCCGTCTCTTGTGCTAAAAACACAAACAAAGGGCAGCGGTCCATTTTCTGTAGCGCTTCACATTTGGGGGTCGAAGTGCAACAATTACTCGTCAACTAATCGATTATCAAATGAATTGACAATTTAGAGAATCGTTTAAACATTTTGAGCTTCAACTTGTCCAAATTCTCTAATTTCAACCTCTCAACAGTGAATCTTCTCCGATCCCTGTCGTCCTCCGTGAAAGCAGACGGATTATCTTTGTTTTTTTTTTTAAAAATAAGACATTTACAAACATCTGCTTTTACTTTGGAAAACAATTAAACATTTTTTGACGATTTTCTTGACAGTAACTGAATCTTTTTAATCTATAATGAAAATAAGGGTTATTTGCCGCAGTAGTATGAGTAACATGTAATTGACGTAATTGGACGTGAAGCTGCCTCAGAAGTGGAAATCAAACTAGTAACCCTTCGAACTCGTAGCCAAGAAGTCGCTCTCACTTTCAAAAACGCAAGTACACCACCACTCCTTCTCGTGCCATATTCCGCAATTGTTATTTGCTATTGTTTAATCACAAACAATACAAATAATCGATGAATAATTAGTAATTGTAATGTCGTTTTTTAACTTAAACTGAAAATGGTAAATGTTTTATTACATGGTTGGCTTAATCAATGGAATAATCAATAGAAAAATGGATCGTACAAAAATTGTATAGCTGCACACGTTGAGGTGGGCGGAGTACGCTCGCAACTGTTCACCAGGCAGTCGCAGAAGCGCGCCCACTTACATTCACGCCATTGGACAACTTGTTAACTTGTGAACGTGAGGAAAACCTCACGCAAGCGCGGGGACAGCATGCAAAAGCCAGAGCCCAGATTGAAACTCTCAACCACTGGGCACCGTGCTGGCCACAGTCACTTTGGATGAATTTTTGCACATTTAACCCTCATGCGGTGAGCTCCAGCAGTTCTATGAAATTGTGATGCTGAAGGTGTCTTAGACATAAAAAATGAAAAAAATTCAAGAAACAAAAAAAAGATGACCAGCTGCAACACGCAAGACTGCGGAGGGAGGGAAAAAAGGAAGAAAAAGCATTGAAAGGTGTCTGAAGGTTTTGATTGCACTCGCTCCCGTCAGGCAGGGACGACGCCCCCCCCCAGGACCCCGACGAGAGCCTGATCGACGAGTGCTGCCTGCTCCCCAGTCAGCTGCTCGTCCCCGGCATGGATTGGCTGCCCGTCAACGACGGCGTCATCGTCAAGCTGCAGGGCAAACAGCCAATCAGGTTACACTTTGGGAAATCGGCGGCGCTCGCCACGCTGGATGGCACCGGGAGGTAAGACACACAGGAAGTGGCCGCCAAAGTAGCTCACTATAAAGTGAGTAGCTCACTGAAAGTAGCTCACTATGGTGCCCCCTATAGTCAGGGGCAAATGAGTGAAATAATTCACTCATTACAGTGGAACCTCGGTTTTCGTACGATTCTGTTGTCGACGGTGTTTTTGTTGTCCTGGTTTTTGCCAATGCCCTCAGTTTTAGTTAAAAAAAAAAAGTGTGTGACTTGGCCATTCATTTCTCAGAATCAATGCCCATTTCGGAAGTTGTGTAAAAAGGGCCTAAAAGATGGCAAGGCGTATTCCACTAACAAGACATCCTGTCAAAAGTCAGAGCTTCAAAGTAAAAGCATGCAGTAAAATAACAGTTTCTTCATGCTTTATATGAAGTGTATATATGTAATACATCAAATCACCATCACCATTTAGAAACTGCATTTTATGTTTACATGGGTACATTTGTTTGATGGTCTTAAACATTCAAGTAGGGAAACTACAAACCAAAATCAGAATTTGAGGTTGGGGGCAATACTTTTTCACGCCACTGAATATGTTTACCCTCGATTTGAAGTTGGGAGCTGTCCAGTCCCTTCTTAACTTTTGTTCCCAACCGGAGTTAAATAATCTGGCCAAGAAACTAATGGTCTGTTTTTGCGTGAGGCTGCCGTGTCCTTGCGAGGCTTGTGAGCAAAGGATTGACAGATTATTTGCTCTCACCTCCAGATCGACTATTCTTGTCACACCGTGGCCAGTTGTAAAATAATTCAAATGAAATTAGAGGCATTAATGAGGCCAAAGAGGGAGGATTTTTCAAAAGATCCTTTTAATATTCTGTCAGGTTATACATTTTTAACCTGTACAACAAAGTTTTGGGTTTTTTTTGTGTGGAGGAACTGCAAACGTGCCCTCTAAATGTTAACTTAGCCACTCGATTAGTCATCTGTATTTGGGCGGCTGTGGGTCAGTAGGTAGAGTGCGTCGTCCAGTGACCGAAGGGTCATTGGTTCGAATCCTGGCCACGACTGTCTGCATGTCGAAGTCTCCTTGGGCAAGACACTGAACCCTAATTTGCTCCCAGTGGGCCTGGCAGCAGTCGCCCATTGATGTATGAATGTGTGGGTGAATGTGAGACTTTGGGCACTGTGATGGTGTAGATAAAGCGCAATATAAGTGCAGTCCATGTACCATTTATTTCAGTTTTCTGTATGGAATATATTTTTTGTTCTCTAGGACAGACTAATTGGATTTACATGATTTCTGATGAGAACTATTGCTTTGGTTTTCGTACGATTGGTTTTAGTCAGGCTTTCTGAAACAGATGGGTCACAAATTGCCTTGTGGGTTCCGATATTTTGAGATTTGTAGTTGACTTTGTGTTTGCAACAGGAGCGCCGGCTGTCAGAGGACGGACAACCTGCGATGTGTCCACATGGGCGTTTGTCCCACAGAGGACAGCAAGGCCTGCACCAGGTGAGTCCACGCACCAAACCGCGTCAGTGAGGTCAGCAAGCGGACTAAATGTCTTGCGTGTTTTGAGGTGCGGCTGCGTGACGATGCTCCGATCGCCCAACAAAAGCAACGCCATGAAGCAGTGGGAGCAGCGATGGATTAAAAATTGTTTGTGTGGAGGTTTGTGGCGCCGCATTCCGCCAACACTCGCCTGAACCTTCTCTTCACGGCACTCTTTTGTACCTTCGAGTTCATTAAAGCGTCTTATTCCCTCACTTTGAATTGTCAAGAACACATCTTTCACCCTCTCAGTAGACAGAGCGAGGAGTAGATTAGTAGTTTGCCGAAAAGATTTGTGTTCACCATAGATGTAGATTATTCAGGTTCGGCTAACTCCGAGAGATGTGCTGAAGATTGGTCGAGAACAGGGGTCACCAACATGTCGCCCACACGGACCATACGCTACACTTCTCAATGTGTGTGATATTTGTTCCCTACCACGTGAAATCAGTTAACTGTGAACATGATCAGTGTCTTCATTCTGTTTTAATAAAAGCATAATCATTCAATTGTCATTTCACAAGTGTGCATCAAACCGGTAACCCTTGGCATTAATCGATACCCAAGAAATAGCTCCCACTTTCAAAAAGGTTGCTGACCCCTGACCTAGATTAGGTTAGGGTTAATACTTTAGGCAAGGCTACCCCTGATAGACGTGATCAAGATACTGCAGCTCTACGACAACTACAAGAGTAGCTACTTAAGCCGAACGGATGTGGTCCTAACCAGTTGCACAAGTCTGTTTTATTTCTGGGAATCATGACTTGATGCAAGGTGGACAGGAAGTGAGAGAAAAAAAACAAAAACTTGAATGTTGTAGTTACAAAAAAAACAAAAAAAACCTAGAATTTTGTCGTCACAAAAGAAAGCACTACATTGTCATCGTTACTAAAGTCTTCACGTGGGTTTTGTCAGCAGCTGACTGGAGAAGTCGTACAAATCTTTGTTGACCTTCTTCAGCGTTTGAACTTCCTCTTCCAACTCTACCACACGCACTTTGGTGTTCTCGCCATCTCCGAAAAGCCACTTGGGACAAAGAACGACAAACATCTGGTGAAAACCACAGTCCACTTCCTGTTGCGTTGTACAACCTCAACAGGTGCTCACCTTGTCCGTCACGGTGTTCATTAAGGAATTGAGCCTATCGGCTTTCTGCAGATAGGCCGGCTCCTCTTCCTGCAAGTAGCAAAAGAAAATGGGGCGGGTCCATTTGGCCTTCAAATAACCTCAAATTTTTAATCAGATTTTACACCAGCAGGCAAAAGGACTCATTTTGTCAACGCTAAGCGTGCTTTGGTCAACCGTACCAATAGCTCCCCTCTGTTGGCAGACCTGTTGTTTGTGTAAGTGGTGCACATTAGCAGGGCACTCGCTTTCAACTACGAAGAAATACAAATCCACGCCCGTAAATGCTCCTTATAAATACAGTCCAACTAATTGATAAAAAGGGAAGCTTTGCAAGCTTTTGAGCCACACCCGACGTTACCTGAGCGTGGAGTCCAAGGCGGACGCACACTTCGCCCGACTGGCCGCCGTCGCCCTCCAACTGGTGGCGGCTGAAACGCGGCAGGTGGACAGAGGGGCGTGAGTCGGGCAGGAACATATTGGCCGGAGCCACAGTGATCGTGGCGTTTGTCACCGGGCCTGAACACAGAGCAGAAAGAAAAAGACTCGAGACAATTGTTTGACTTGAAATTGTCCAAATCCTCCGATTTCAGCCTCTCAACAGTAAATATTCTCAGACTTCTGTCATCCTCCATGAAAGCAGACTGATTCATTTTTTTTCTAAATAAGACATTTGCAAACAGCTTTTACTTGAGAAAACAATCAACATTTTGGCCGGTTTTCTGACAATAACTGAATCATAGTTAATTTATGGAAAAATAAGTCAGTTTAATCTATTATGAAAATTAGGCTTTACACAATCAGGATTTTTGGGTTAGGGTTAAAAAGCTGATAACCGATCACAAGATGGAGCAATGTGTCTATTTAAATGGCTTGTTCATTTAGTGTATATACATGTGTACTTAATTGCTCAAAAAGTTATATTTACAATAAATAATTCATCTATTTATGCCAGTGAGGCATAGTGACAGACAGAACAAATGAAGAGTCTTCTATTAGTTGGCAGGAAGTACATACAGTAATTAATGTATCTACTTTTTGTGACATTTTTGTTTGTCGGTGTGCCGTGAGATTTTTTAATTGTAAAATATGTCCACTGGCTCCACAAAGGTTGGAAATCATTGCTCTAGTCACATTGTGTATTCTCATCAGTCAGGTCAAACCAACATTACAACGTGACAGAAATAATGGGTGCTAACTTACTGGAATTAAATTACTTCACACACACACCAAAACTTTAGAGCGTGGTTCAACAGAACTCCTGCATGTTTGCTTACAACCGCTAGTGCTAGCACTAGCTTGCTAGGCTACATAACGTTTTGTTGCCTGCTTGCGAACCGTATCGTACCTCAAGGAAGCCTTAAGCGAACGTCCTCTCCTGAACACCAACGCACATTTTTCCCCATTTTGTTGTTATAAACACACAGCGCGATCCATTATTGTTGTCGTCGCCATGGTAACAAGTATATCCGGTCACGTTTGAGTTGAGAAGATAAAGCCCAGTGATCGTAAAAGACGGGATGCGGTGGTATCGGGATACAAGATTTTATTGCAGTAGTCTGACATAGTGCAATCATGAAAGACCAAATTTGTCTTGTAGTCCGATCCACGCATTACGTTGTGAGTCTCAAACGTGTTGTCTGTCCCAAACCGCCGACATGTTTTTGTTTTTAAATAACTTTATTGGTGGTCAGATATTTACATTACTAAGTCAAAAGACACGCGACACGGCTAAAAATAAACTAGCTTTTGGATTCAAATATACTATACACGATGGCGGCAACCCACGCGCGCTGTTTTGAAAGTGTGCTGCAGTATCCTGGTATTGGATAGGACACCACAGGGTGGAGTTTCCTCTGCATTTTTTGGGGCCATTTTTACTTTCCTTTCAGTAACAAGGAACAAAGCAACAACAATGGCGACCGGGACAGAACAAATGGACCTAGATGACCAGATGATACATTTAATTATGCTGCAAAATCGATGGAGAAGGCGGCGACGTAGATGGTATGTAGAACCAAGGGGCACACTGGTACGTCATCACAGCATGTGACTAAAACGGACCAATCACGAGAGATGATCTCCGCGGCGTTCGACGCGCAGCAACTATTTTTGTCGGGTGCGCGGCAAGCGATGAGGAGGTGCTGCGCGGGGCAATTCTTTGGTCATGTGATGCAATGCGGGCGTTGTCGGCCGCGGGACTACAAAGAGGCCTTAAATGTCTTTTGTGGAGGATCGGCGAATTATGACATTAAAACCGATCAGCATAAAATGCTCATTATCGGCCGATACCGATCAGATCGGTGTAAAGTCTAATGAAAATGGTTATTTGCAGCAGTAGTCTGAATAATGGGGATGTGAACCTGAAGCTCAGAAGTGGATATCAAACGAGTAGCCCTTGGATCGCATGAATCGGAACGAAAGAAGTCTGTCTCACTTTCAAAAAAGATTGCGAGTACATCATCACTCTATTGTGTCATATTGTGCACTCATTATTTTTGGTTTTGTTTGATCATTAACGAATAGCAAATAAACAATGATGATCATCTTATAAACTAATCTAGAGGGTTTTTACACTGAACTTGAATACAAGATCAATTGTGACACGATTAAGGCTGGGGGGAAAAAAAAAAAAAAAAGAAAAACTCGGCCAGTCGGACCAGTCGACTTTAAAAATAGGTTGACACAGAATTTCTGCCTCGAAGCTCCGCCGAGACCCAAAAAAAAGACAAAGAAAAAAAATATTACGCCCGGAACCATGTTTGCGCCGTCGGAACCAATATTTCACACAGACATCGCAGACGGACGCACTGTTGGGCCACTGATAAACTTTTCCAAAAAGGAACGTCTTTAAGTGATTTTTAAGACACTTTTAAGTTGTGTAATGTACATATAACATGATGTACAGCATGAGTGAGCTGAATGTTTGTTAGTGGTTTTTTTCCATCCCTAAAATGGTCATTGCTAGCGAGGCGGCATAGTGACCGACTGGTTAGCACATCTGCCCCACAGTTCTGAGGATCCGGGTTCAAATCCGGCCTCGCCTGTGTAGAGTTTGCATGCTCTCCCTGTGCCCGCGTGAGTTTTCTCCAAGTACTCCAGTTTCCTCTCACATCCCAAAAACATGCGTGGTAGGGTAATTGAAGTCTCTTACATTGCACGTGGGTGCAAATGTGAGTGTCAATGATTGTTTGTCTCTATGTGCCCTGCAATTGGCTGGCGACCAGTTCAGGGTGTACCCCGCCTCTTACCCAGAGTCAGCTGGGATGGGATCCAGCACGCCGCGACCCGCGTGAGGATAAGCGGTACAGAAAATGGACGGACGGATTGGTAATAGCTAGCGCGCTAATGCCCATGGTGAAAGCTAGCCGTTTAGTATAGGCTGATTTTGTTACGTGACTA
The DNA here is from genome assembly GCF_024500275.1 of Phycodurus eques. NCBI lineage: Eukaryota > Metazoa > Chordata > Actinopteri > Syngnathiformes > Syngnathidae > Phycodurus > Phycodurus eques. Next base: position 31,161,330 of record NC_084532.1, read on the forward strand.
ATTATCTATAGGATAATCGATTCTAAAAAGATTCGATCGTGACAGCCCTAGACACGATTATTCAATGACTTGAAGTAATAATGGATTGTAAAAATCTTCGATAGCTGCAGCCACCAAAGCATCAACATGGGAGAGCCAACAAATGGACTTTGGAAAAATGCAGTGTGAGTGCAAGGACACTTGCTTGTATGTTGCGACATTGCAAGCTCTAAAAACAACAATTACTACTTTCCTATTAGCCATTCTATTCCAAGTTTGACTCAGTGATACCCTTTTTTTTTTTTTTTTTTTTTTTAAATCAGGACTTTAGTTAGGCACTTCCTTACGTCGACAGCCAACCAAAACCTCTCTGCACCATCTTGAGACGTTTAGTGCCTCACTTTCTCCGGCGGTGCCCAGCCCGTCTACCGGAATCTTCCGTCGCAGACTGACGACGGCCGCCCCTCCGCTTTCATTCTCAAAATTTTAAATGTGACTACGTAATTGTTACGCATCCTTGAAGACATCGAAGCTATTCCACGTGAGAAAAGAGGTGTTTGTTAGAAAGTCGCACAGCCTACCTTTGTGGGCAAAGCAACGGACGCATTGCTTGCTTTGAATGTCCCAAAGTCGCACCGACTCGTCGTGCGATCCCGACACCAGAAGCGTCCCATCCGTGGAAACCGACAGGCAGGTGACCATCTTCCTGCGAGGAGCACGCACACGCAGCTGTCACCATGGCAATGTCTCGCCAGACAACATCCTCCGGCGGAAATGCTCACCTGTGACCTTTAAACATCTGCTTCCCGTCAGCGCCGTCGCACGGGAACGATTTGTCGGCCGACGCGCCCTGCCGCAAACAAACAAATGCACGACGTGACATTTTACAGCCAATTGTGAAATCAACGAGGAGCCGTGTGCGGCGGCGCCCTTCTTCAACTCGTTGGTGACGATTAGTGTGAGATCGCTGTGCTCGATTTTACATTTTGTCAATAATCCTTAAGAGCGAGCTGTCGTTTTGACAAACGATTAACGAGCCAAAGTGTTGAAAATTGCTCGAGAACACTTCGACTGTGTGAGGAATGGAGCAAAGCTCCGCCTCTTCCTCACTGCGCAGAAAGCGTGCAGCATTCTGTCGCCTCAAGACTGACAGTCGAGCTGTTTTTAGACAATGACCATTTAGCTGAGATGCATTTGAGTGGGCTTGTTTTGTCAAAAAGGGATCGCTGTAATGCTTCGTTGCAGAAGGAAGCGCGTCGGTTGCGAAGGTACGCTTGCGTACAGATTAAACAACTTCTTTTGTTTAATCTGCACACACTTTTTAAATGCTTTAAGTATTAAAAAAAGATTAATTTCCGCCAATGTAACTGCCTGCTTTATGACACCACTCGTGGCTCTGCGACCTTAGAAAACAATCTTGGAAGATGACTTGCCGCCCGCACTCATTAGCTTCTGTCAGCTATTAAGCCTTTTCGTTTGGTGGGCACAGCTGGCGGCCATCTTGTGTGTGTCCACACCATGTGAAAGAAATGAGCAATTTTTTAACAAACGACTTGAACAATCAAGGTTGCGTTGTGTTGACGAACAACAGTATATGATAGGAGATATGAGTTGAATTCGTTCCGTGACCACTCGTTAATCAAACCATATTTTTCTTATCGAATGAATGAAAATCCTTAATCCTTAGTTCTTAATCCATTCTAACCTTCCCTGCAAAAACAAAGGAGGAAAAATAGCTTTCCATAATGTTGTACTTTATAAAAACAAAGTAATGACAGCAATAAATGGGATTAAACAGTTTTTGTGTCACTGCATCAATTCAATGCTGCTCCTCCCAGTTTCCCCGCACTGGCCACCCGGGGGCAGTATAAGCCAGATGGCTAATATACTGTTCATTGAGCCGTTTCTATGGATCCCACTTGAACACGAGGCAGTCCTTGCCTCTGCAGCAGCCAATCATATTGCAGCGGGGCGTGGGAGTCATGATATTGTCTCAACTCTTCTCTGAGCTCATCAGTACTGCACTAATATTGATGTTCTACATAGAAGATAAAGAACACATGCCTGAGTACAGTTCAATTTTCTGTCTGCATGTTGTTGCTCAGCCATTTGTGTTCAATCTGTTCCTTAAAGGGTGAACACCCCACAACATAGATGCTAACTGGCATTAGCATCAAGCTAGCATGGCTTCTCTTTAGACAGTTTGGCTGTTTTAAATACAACCGCAATTCCAATGAAGTTGGGACGTTGTGTAAACATAAATAAAAACAGAATACAATGATTTGCAAATCATGTTCAACCTATATTTAATTAAATACACTACAAAGACATATTTAATGTTCAAACTGATAAACTTTAGTGTTTTTAGCAAATAATCATTAACTTAGAATTTGATGGCTGCAAAAGGTTCCAAAAAAGCTGGGTCAGGGTCCTGTTTACCACTGTGTTTACATCACCTTTTCTTTGAACAACATTCAATAAACGTTTGGGAACTGAGGACACTAATTGTTGAAGCTTTGGAGGTGGAATTCTTTCCCATTCTCGCTCGATGTACAGCTTCAGCCGTTCAACAGTCCGGGGTCTCCGTTGTCGTATTTTACGCTTCATAATGCGCCACACATTTTCAATGGGAGACAGGTCTGGACTGCAGGCAGGCCAGTCTAGTACCCGCACTCTTTTACTACGAAGCCACGCTGTTGTAACACGTGCAGAATTTGGTTTGGTATTGTCTTGCTGAAATAAGCATGAAAAAGACGTCGCTTGGATGGCAGCATATGTTTCTCCAAAACCTCCATGTACCTTTCAGCGTTAATGGTGCCTTCACAGATGTGTAAGTTACCCATGCCATGGGCACTAACACAGCCCCATACCATCACAGATACCGGGTTTTGAACTTTGCGTCCATAACAGTCCGGATGGTTCTTTTCCTCTTTGGAGGACACGACGTCCACAATTTCCAAAAACAATTTGAAATGTGGACTCGTCGGACCAGAGAACACTTTTCCACTTTGCATCGGTCCATCTTAGGCGGGGTTTCTGGGTGTTGTTGATAAATGGCTTTTGCTTTGCATAGTAGAGTTTCAAGTTGCACTTACGGATGTAGCGCCGAACTGTATTTACTGACATTGGTTTTCTGAAGTGTTCCTGAGCCCACGCGGTGATATCCTTTACACATTGATGTCGGTTTTTGTTGCAGTACCGCCTAAGGCATCGAAGGTCACGGGCATTCAATGTTGGTTTTCGGCCTTGTCGCTTACATGCATCTCCAGATTCTCTGAACCTTTTGATATTATGAACCGTAGATGATGAAATCCCTAAATTCCTTGCAATTGTACGTTGAGGAACATTGTCCTTAAACTGTTGGACTATTTTCTGACGCAATGTTCACAAAGAGGTGAACCTCGCCCCATCTTTGCTTGTGAATGACTGAGCAATTCAGGGAAGCCATCACGGCACCCACCTGTTCCCAATGAGTCTGTTCACCTGTGGGATGTTCCAAACAGGTGTTTGATGAGCATTCCGCAACTTTCTCAGGCTTTTTTGCCACCTGGCCAAGCTTTTTTGGAACGTGTTGCAGCCATAAAATTCCAAGTTCATGATTATTTGTAAAAAACAATCAGGTTTATCAGTTTGAACATTAAATATCTTGTCTTTGTAGTGTATTCACTTAAATATCGGTTGAACATGATTTGCAAATCATTGTATTCTGTTTTTATTTCTGAGAAAGCACGGCCTGCCACCGGAGCTGCTGAGACAGTTCTACACAGCGGTCATCGAATCGGTCCTGTGTTCTTCCATCACAGTCTGGTTTGGTGCTGCTACAAAAAAGGACAAACTCCGACTGCAACGGACAATCAAAACTGCTGAAAGGATTGTCGGTACCCCCCTACCCACCATTGAGGACTTGCACGCTGCCAGAACTAAGACAAGGGCGTGCAAAATCCTCTCGGACCGTCTGCACCCCGGTCACCAGCTCTTCCAGCTCCTTCCCTCAGGTAGGCGCTACCGATCAACGCAAACTAGAACTACTAGACATTCCAACAGCTTCTTCCCTCTTGCGATCAACTTCTAAAAACACCTAACCTATAATTCCATTACAACAAGCTGGCAATTTTTTGACTTGAGTTCGTTGTCACGTTTCTGTGGGGCCAATTATTTATTACTTGTGCACTCACTGTAGTTGTCTCGCCATGCTGCACTATTTGCATATACTGGGCACTCATGCCAGAGTATCATCTGCTCCATTTGCACACTGATTGAGGAGTATCTGTAACATTTGCACAACCGACATTGTCCCAGATGATCGCACTACTCGTCACTTTAAACCGCATACACTCCTTGAAGTCTCAGCGCCCTTTGCACAATGGTCATTGCACCGGACTATTGCAATATTAGTCGTTCGAACTGCTCTAAGTGCTAGAGGACTCTGCATCTTTTTGCACAATTGTTTTTTGTCAATGTCTTTATGTCCCCAAAGTGTTCTGTAAATTGACTGTTTGTTGTACTAGAGCGGCTCCAACTACCGGAGACAAATTCCTTGTGTGTTTTGGACATACTTGGCAAATAAAGATGATTCTGATTCTGATTTATGTTTAACACAACGTCCCAACTTCATTGGAATTGGGGTTGTACATGGTGTGATTTAATTTAGTTTAGAGTAAAAGGTCAACATAAACAGCCTGACATTTGAGCAGTTGTTCAATAGTTGCCAACTCGAGTTGACTTCGCTGCCACCATACAGCGCTCCTATCCCAATTTTAAGCTCGCAAGTCAAAGCTCCCTACCGGCAAAAAATTAAGTAAGTCAGGTCACTCGTATCTCAAAGCGCAGCTGAAGAATTCATTCAAATCACTTGAATGATCCGCTGTATGCTAGCTTCACTAAGATGGAATTTTGTTTGCTCTCTCCCTGAAACGTACTTTTGGAGACAGCACAATTCCTCCCAACGGCAACGAAAAGCTTCAACGATTGTTTTTCCTTCAGAATAAGACCAGAAATATTCAGGTGGAAGCAGCAGCAAGCGTCAAGTTGCTTGTGGGAGTGTGCCACCATGTTTGTGACATTGCTGCTCTTTATTTTGTTTTCAACTCAGCTTTTACATGACACCTACAGTACATTTCATATCGCTGGCATTGGGCCCAAACCTCATGTCCATATTTGGCTGATTTCATATTTTTCCCCAAATCGATAGTTTGGATCAGTCCCCACATGGGTCTGTTATTTTTACAAATTATTGACCAAGCTAAAGTGTTGAAAATGGTTTGTTTTCCTCGACGACGAAGCAATGTTAATGACTCAACAAATGTCGTTTCTTGGCTTCCCTGGAAAGTGACTCTTTTGGAGTTGCGAGGATTCCGCCCGACGATAGAGACATGCGACTAACATCGTCGACAAATAAAGAGCTCCCGCAACGGGGGTCATGCGTGCGGTCAATCAAATAGCAGACTTGACTGACCTGAGTGCTCAGAGAAACCTGGAAGATGTTCCCGTCGCTTCCGCCACAGAACAGGAAGTACTCACAGGGGTCAAGGGTCACAGCCATTATCTCCACATCAAAGAGGACCGAGAGGAGGAGCTCACCCGAAGATACCTCCCACAGCTACACACACACACACGCGCTCAGCAAGAAGGTTCTGCAAAAGAAATGGTGGAAATGCTGACCTCAGTCTGACCTTCACAGTTTGGTCCAAGGACGCGGTGGCGACACGGGCCTGCACTCCCATCATGCCACAGTGGAGGTCTGTGATTGGCAGAGAGTGACGGGACAGGATGTGGCGAGGCTCGGGGGTGTGGCTTAACTCCACTTGGATCACACTGCAGAACGCACGCACGGGATTTGGGTGAAAGGTTGAGAGACGTTCATTTCTCAAAGGTGACCAATACGTAAAAATTGATCACACATAGTGAGACTACCTGCTGAGACTCCACACCAGAACCACACTGTCTTTCCCCCCAGAAACAAAATGGCTACCATCATCAGTGAACTTGACGCAGGTGACGTCCTGGTAGTGGCGAGTGACCACGGACAGCAGCTTGCCTGTGGACACCTGACCAATCAGAGAGCAGCGCGATGCTCGTCAACATCAGCATCGTGAGCGGACGACGTCGGGATCTGACGAGCGGACGGCGGTTCACCTCCCACAAATAAACGGCTTCGGCCACACCGGCCGCCAAGAAGATTCCGTCGGTGGAGGCGCTGATGCACGTGACCACACCCGGACAAACGATCTTCTGCTGTAGCTGCTCCTGTAGGCCACCACCGAACAGGAAGTCACAAACGGCACAAGCATGATGTCACAGATTTTTTGTGTTTATTTATTGGTAACGTTTTATAATGACATCATGGAAAAGTGACTGTTAGATGTTTGTGGGTCAAACGTCACTCGTCAAGAACCGTAAAGTGCACCCAAACAGGAGAGAAACAAAAGTCTTTAACCTGATCACAGAGTCGAATCTTTGTAACAACCTCGACAATGAATGAATTATAAAAATTGCAAAGTATGTGAAATCAGGCTTCCAAATGGTCATGAATTGAGACATGCTTTTAGTTTGCAGACCCTGCGGGCGTGTCGCCGAGAGCTCTCCTGTCAATCAAATACACGTAGCACCTTCCTTCTCTCCAGCGACCGCACGCTTTTCACGGGGTGCAGAGAAGCAGCCACTGAGCCGGCATAATGGCCATAAACCGCGACGCCAGGACAATTTTCCCCCCTTTAAAATTCAACGATAGAAGCCGCGCTACGCTCTCCGGTGCCCCTGGAGGCAAGGAGGCTGCGAGGCTAACGCCACTAACGCTGTTGTGCTGAACCTCCAGCAGCTTCTCTAACCGCCGGTGCCGGGCCGCGGATCTCGTCCGTTTCATCGCTGCCTCGCAACACGACGTGCGTGGGTGCCAGACACGTTGCCCAAATAACAGAAAACACATTTATACTTAAGGGAAGATGTATTATTTCAAGTTGTGAGCATATTTCATGGCTAATTGCACACTATACTGGTAGAACTGGGTGAAGTTATTTATGAACAAGGAAGTGCAATTCTGCCAAATGGCCACTGCCTGGAATAGGGCGTTTATAAAATGGGGTGTACGCCCCAGCCCAGTGACGTCACGGCCCCCACAGAATCAGGAAAATTGAGGTGGTGAGTTTGAAGCCATAGCGCAACAATCCAGGACTATATTGTCCCCAGTCTTTGCATATGTTGTCAGCACTTATCTTTAAACATACGTAATGTATTTAGAAAATGATTTCGGTTGGAGCATTCCTTGAAAACTCCGTGCGCTACCAGACATTTGATTCTACTGTTAATGATCCCTTATCTATGGGTTTCCCGCTCTGCCCCGCCCCCCGCCCCCCATTATCTGTAGCGTCAAAGATCCAGTCTTGCTATTTATTCGTGTGCGAGTTGACGCGTTCAAATGCTTGTTGGCTACGAGGATCCATCCATCCGTTTTCCACATCGCTTCTCCTCACGAGGGTCGCGGGCGTGCTGAATCCTAACCGCGCGGTACACCATGAGCTGGTCGCCAGCGAGGAGAACAACGCGTCCATGCTGCGCCTGCGTACCTTCCTGTGGATCTCCCACACGTTGATGAAGTTCTTGGCCAGCTGCGCGGACAGCAGGTACTGGCCGTTGAGGACGCAGAGCGTGCGGGCCGAGCTGTTGCCCCCCCGGTAGGAGAGCAGGCTGGAGCCGCTGTGCGCGTCGAACACGGACACGTTCCAAAGCTGAGAGCTCGCGTCGCTGCTCAACACAACCTCGAGCGGAGCCGACATCTTGGGTCCTATGGCGTCACTTCCGCCACCGGAGAACTGGAGGGTCAACTTTTTGTTTTGTTTTCTTAAATCTAGATCTGTATCCCTTTTATGTCGGAGCAGTTCAAATTTATACCGCCACTGTGGTTCTTTGTTTTATCGAAAATCTAAGTCTGACAGAAGGAGGTTTTAAAGGGGAGTGCCGGAAAGAAAAAGGAGATGACAGCCAACAATCACAGAAAGGACACTGGCTGTGAGAAAAGTAAGCAAAACAAATAATTATATGCATAATACAATGCCACATTGAATTTGTGTATTGTACGAGGCTGTAGTACTGGAATACACCCTGTAAGATAAGGACAGGACAATGTAGGACAGGACAGGAACAGGAGGGCTCCGGTCGGTGAAAACGTGCAAAGGGGTGGGCAGACAGGGCGGTGGACCCGGGCATCCCACCCGTCCCCCTCGCACCCCGTTTACGATTGGCTCTAGGGGGCACCCGAGTGCTTCCGGCTCTACCTGGGAATGAACTGTGCCCAGTTTATTTATTTGTATAGCCTTTAATCACAAGTGTCTGTTTGACACCTGTCGGCTCGAATCGGTGCCAGGATTCCCCGCATGGACACCAACTACAGGCGTTCTGTCTCAGCTGCAGAGCGACCGTCTGTTTGTCTCCGGTGAGTGGCAGTTTTGTGTCGTTATTAATCGGTGTGTCACAATAAATTCAAATTCTCTATATCTACTGAGTCACACCCGGCAAGTTTACTACAATGCTAATAAATGTATCAAAAATGATGTTGTAAAAATTGTACAAAGGTTGACCTGAATGGAGTTTGCATCGATCAGATTGATTGTCATACTGTACAACTTTAACATTATATAAAGTCATCGGAATTCATATTTTTTTAAGGAGCTATGCATATCAATAAAATAGTACAACCGCAAGCATCATGTTTTATGCATTTATTTAATGTGCTGTATTCATATATGTAGTCGTAGTTTGACTGTATAAAAATAACTTCTTTTATCCACATGAACCCTGACTGACTGACACAAAACCAGACTCAACTTTTCCTGTTTTAGTTCAATTGTGATTAACAAAATGATGTCTATCATCCATTACTCACTAAATTCCAGTATGAGGAGATGCAGTCATTGTTCTGTAAGGTGCTAGTGTTTTTAGCCATGACTGTAAAATATTATGACTATTATTTGTGAACTTCATTTCTTGTTTAAGTCCACCATGTTGTGGCTGATATTTGTGTGCGTAAGAAAAACAGTGAAAAGATAGGAACAGGAGTTAATTGTCCTCACTGAAGCAGGCAGCTCTGCTCTACATTTTCTTATTGGTGCTTCTTGTTCAAGCATCGTCTTTTCGCAAAATTATATAAAGACAACTTTACAGCACACCTGGAGTCTGTGGAGTTTGTATGTGTATGTTTAGCTGTTTGGATAAGCTAGTTCCCTCACCGAGCAAGACCTTTACAATTATCAATATTATTGTTTTATGTACAGTATGTGGACTCATACAGCATCTTCAGTACAACTCTGTTAAATTGAACATTTTATGTGCTGCAGATACCTTGCCACAAGGAACTCATTCAGGTCCATCGCAAACAGTTTCCGTGTTGGGGACGGTCTCCATGATTGTCCTGCCTCATGGATGAGTTTAGGGCTGTGCCCGCCCCAGAGGAGTGGAGGAAAATTGCAGAGAAGTTTGAGTAGCGGTGGGATTTTCCTCTCTGCGGTGAAGCACTGGATGGGAAGCACGTGGTCCTCCAAGCCCCTGCCAACTCAGGTTTCCAGTTCTACAACTACAAGGGAGTGTACTCGTTGGTTTTGCGTGGCAGTTGTGGATGCTGGGAAATGTTTACAAGCGGTAGATATTTGGGGCTACGGATTAGGCAGTGATGGTGGGATTCCGGCCAACTCAGCTTTTGGTCAAGCGCTGCGCTCTGGCACCCTCCAACTGCCACTCCCAGGGACTGACCACCGAGGACCCCAGTCGCATATCTTTGTGGCATATTAGGCATTTCCATTCTGGAGATATCTGATGAGGCCATTCCCGGGACGCATCCTCCCACCGAAGGACAGATGTTCAACTCGCGCCCCTCCCGAACCCGACTGGTGGCGGAGAATGCCTTTGGGATCATTTGAGTTGAATTCAGGCTAGTGTTGTTTTACTTCTCCTCCGGCCAATCCCCTCCCCCCTTTTAAACTGCATACGCTCCTTGAAGTATCGGCACCCTTTGCACAATGGTCATTGCTCCAGACTATTGCAATATTAGTCATTCAAACTGCTCTAAGTGCTAGAGGACTATGCATCTTTTTGCACAATTGTCAAAAAAAAAAAAAAAAGTACCATTACCAGATTACTAGCAACCTTTTCTTGCTCAGTGTTTTTCTCAATGTCGTTATGTCTCAAAAGTATTGACTGTCTATTGTCGTACAAGAGCGGCTCCAACTACCGGAGACAAATTCCTTGTGTGTTTTTTGGACATACTTGGCAAAATAAAGATGATTCTGATTCTGATTTCTGCTCCGTGGAGGATGTAGCGAAGTTACAGAAGTGTGTGAAGGCCACCTGTGTCTGTGGAAAACAACCCTGGCATCTGCTGGACGCATCCACCTTGAAGCAGTAGAAACACTGCCAGGTTTGGAAAGAGTTGCTGCCAACAACTACCTAATCAAGAGAGGCTGTCAGGGTTAGGGAGGCCTTCACATCCTTGTTCTCAGCTGAGGGAACTAACCCATGGCAAGATAGCATTTTAAGAGCCAGCCACACATACTTTTGAGCAAACGTCTAACAATATTACTTTAATAGCACCAAAATGATTGTACCCGTTTGTGTACACATCATCAAGTCATATACATATCAGAAAGAACAAAGAGACATTTAGCAGGTAATTGAACATAAAACTGTTCGTAAACTGTAAAAACTGAAATAAAACTGACACCAACCTGACATAAGGTTCTTTACGTATTATTAACTGTATTTTTGTCTAAAAACATGCAGAACACAACAAACCAAGGACCAAAATAAAGTGGATTTATACCCACAATGTTTTAAACTAAACAACATTCAGCCAAAACAAAACAATTACAAAAACCTAAAGGCTAATAACTTCCCAGCAAAGACTTCCACCCCGACATTATTTAATGATCCAACTGATCCAAATTTAAAGTAACTGTGCTGGCTTCATATATTAATTTATGAAATTGAAATTTTACATATTCCTTCCGCTCGGATGGCAATCTTTTCAAGGAAGGAATCAGGCTTATCATGAACAGCTCATCCTCGCATGGGGGCGGTGGAGTAATGTTTGCACGTTGCTTGAGGAGACGGAGAAGATATTCCTCAATTTCGGGCGCTTTTCGTCCAGCGCTCCTTTTACATTTCCTGTTCCCTGTAGGAAATGGAAAAAACGTGATACAAAGCAGTTTGTGAAGTTTATATTTTTTAATAAGAATATTTTTCTTTGGGCTTGTCCCGTTAGGAATGGCCTTTTCCATGTACGCCTCTCTCCTACATCCTCCTCTCGAACACCAACTGCCCTCTACTGCATTTCTCTGCCAAGCTACACCAGGGTAAAATAATTTGAACCCTGCCCCTGAACTTTCCGCCTTACTGCCTTTGCACCTGCTCTCCTGGACACACAATATATCAACTTTTGTCCTAATCATCATCATTTCAATCAGCTCCCCAGCTTTTCCTGTCATAGTCCCAACATTCAAAGTCCCCACATTCAGTTGTAGGCTCTGTGCTTTCCTCTTCTCTTTCTGCCTACCACCTCTTATGCGTGTTCAACGCACAGAAGCTGAATTTCCACCTGCAGGTTAACGGCGCTGGCGGCGGACGTTGTTAACCCGGGCCACGACCGATCCGGTATGGAATTCTTTGGTTGAACGCTCATATTTGTTTGGCAAAGTTTTACGCCGGGTGCCCTTCCTGAAGCAAGCCTCTGCAGTTATCCGGGCTTGGGACCAGCCTACAGTTTGCACTGGCTTGTGCCCCCCGTAGGGCTGCATTTTTCTTAATAATATCAATAATGCATTTTCTTTTGGGTGCCTTACATGTCACTCAAGGTCACCTTACAGGGTTAAACGAACAATTTAAAATTAATACAAAATTAACAAAATACAGCAACACAGTACACAACAATCAATACAAGATAAAAGTATTTAAACCCAAACCGGTTATAATGTTAAAATATTGAAATCAGAGCCCAGACAACAACAAAAGTTAAACCAAAAATTAAAAGTATGGAATACAGCACTAGCCATGGTGAAAAGCATGTAGTTGCATATACAGGGTATACTTATTCCCTATAAAATTCAATCAAAAGTGTTTTATGTACATACCTCCAAGCAGTCTTTGAGGGGCAGAGGCAGCAGCCTCCTCTTCTCCTTCACCCTCCTGCTGCTCCCCCTCATCTGCCGGATCAGGTTCATCTGTAACTAGAAATTAAAAAATATAAAGAGTGTGTGTGTGTGTGAGGGAAATAGAGATGGGAAGATTCATCCCATTCAAATCCATTTTCGATACTGCTTAATGATTCGATTCTCATTTGGAAAAAAGGAGTACAAACAGGTCGATTAGAATCAACTTGTTGAGTTTAGAACTAACATGACCTTACAAACCCAACAGTGAGATCTTAAGAGGCCCACAAGCTTGGGCGCCACAATGGGATACCAGGGGTCCCCATACAAATAAATAAATAAATAAAGATTCTTAAATATTCTTCTGAATAAATTTGAAAAAATACAAACTATATATTATGTGGCAATTACACAAGAATGTTCAGTAACATGTTCAACATTGTTAGAAATTATTGGCTGCATGCTTACACAACACTGCATACACTTTTATTTGATACATCGCATTACAGATACACATCCAAATATCCTTATAAACATGTAATAGCATTACACTTACTCGCACCGACGCAACAAACGTACACTATATCAACATAGGGTGTGTTGGGAAGTTCACTCCGGGCGCGCTCACCGCAACCCGGAACTTTCGGTAACTCAAGAGCGTTGGTCGTGTGTGTGCCACTCGATATAAGTAAAACTGACGCATTCAATATGGCGTATGTACTGACGCATCCCTAGCAATAGCCAACACGGTCAGTAGTAAAGTTATAGAAAGTGGAACACGCACCGTCTCGTGGCGCGGTGGGAACATCGGACTGAATTTCCGAACGGACCCCAAACATAAAACTTTTGCGGTCTCTCGTCCATGGGCGTTGTTCTGAACCAAGTGGAGGCGAGCCCCGCGCCGAATCTTCACCAACTTATTGTTTGACTTTGTATTTTCGAATAAATTCTTAACCTTTTCATTCGGCCTAATCATTGAAGTTCTACCTCGACCAGAGTAAAAGAACCGGGCAATAGAGGTTTGTACGGCCGGCAGGTTATGCCCGGGTTGCTACCTTTCTTTTTTTCTCTTTTCCTAACCTCTAACATTTCTGTAAAAATTCTCCTTTTTAAAAGGCATTAATTTAACATCAATTGTTAGTAGTAACATGTTTCATAATGAGGCAAAAGGCACTTACATTATGGGTTAGGGTTAGTTAGTTAGCTTCAGTATGAACAGCAGAGGACGTGTTTACCTTTGCCGGCCGGGCTGCAGCCAAGTTGAGATTCTGCCAAGTTTATTGCATGCCGTGCTTGCAAATGCTTTTTCATATTGCTTGTATTTCCTCCCTTTGAGGAAATTTCCGTTGCGCAAGTGTTGCAAGTCACCCTGTTGTCATCCTTTTTTGTGAAGTGTAACCACACTTTCGAACGTTTGACCCGCATGGGCGCCATGACTCCTGCTTGGCTCCAACTGCTGAATGACGTCATCGCGTACGTTACGTCCTGTTGGCTGGCCCTGTTAAACGTGATGTGACATTTTTTATTAAATGTGTATTTTGTGGGAGGAAAAAGGTCCAGGTGACTTTAAATAGATTTTAAAAAAAGAATAAAATACAATTAAAAACGGCCGCTGGATAACCTTATGGTAACTTCCGGTCGCAATTTCTGTCAAGGTCGATATTAGTGTAACACCAGGAAAATTTGCATGAGCTGTTTCTCAGAATGGATTGCTATAGTTATCATTACTGTGTTACATTTGGACTGTGTTCAAATGCACCTTTAATGTGTTATTTTGTACAGACATGGTTTAATAGTTAAACTGGTTGCGTTTTTAGTCGTATGTCTGCTGCTGCTTAAAGTGGCAATCTGCCACCCTTAGAATGGTTAGAGTGATGTAGCCTATTAATGTCACTAGCAGGCAAAGTATTTAATGAACGTCAGCTGATCCACATGTTGCGTATGTTGCGAAATGTCCGCGATGCGTCATTCCTGATACTAGAATCGGTGAGGTGAACAATACCGAGGAATTGTTAACTCTGGAACTGATAGCTGGCGAAGTTAACCCTTACAAAGTGAGAGGCAAATGCACGAACTGTTTTAAAACCTACACCGGTGTCTTGATCCATCCATCCATCTTCTTCGCTACCTAACCTTACCCGAGGTTAGGTAGCGGGGGCAGTAGCTTTAGCAGGGAAGCCCAGACTTCTCTCTCCACAGCCACTTCCTCCAGCTCTTCCGAGGGAATCCCGAGTCGTTCTCTGGCAAGCCGAGAGACGTAGTCTCTTCAGCGTGTCCCGTGTCGTCCACGTGGTCTCCTCCTGTTTGGACGTGCCCGGAACACCTCACCAGGGAGGCGTCCGGGAGGCATCCTAAACAGATACCCGAGCCACCTCATCTGGCTCCTCTCAATGCGGAGGAGCAGCGGCTCTACTCTGAGCCCCTCCCGGATGACCGAGCTTCTCACCCTATTGCTCAGGGAGAGCCCGGACACCCTGCGGAGGAAACTAATTTCGGCCGCTTGTATCCGGGATATTGTTCTTTCGGTCACGACCCACAGCTCGTGACCCTAGGTGAGGGTAGGAACATAGATCGACCGGTAAATAAAGTCCTTCGCCTTTCGGGTTAGCTCCTTCTTCACCACAACAGACCGATACAAAGTCCGCATTACTGCAGACGCTGGACCGATCCGCTTTTCGATCTCTCATTCCATTCTTCCCTCACTCGTGAACAAGACCCCAAGATATTTGAACTCCAACACTTAGGGAAGGATCTCATCCACCTTTTTCCGACTGAGGACCATGGTCTCAGATTTAGATGTACTGATTCTCATCTCAGTTGCTTCACACTCTGCTGCGAACCGCTCCAGTGAGAGTTGGAGATCACGGCCTGATGAAGCCAACAGAACCACATCATCTGCAAAAAGCAAAAATGTAATACTGAGGCCACCAAACTGGACTCCCTCTACGCCTCGGCTGCACCTAGAAATTCTGTCCATAAAAGTTATGAACAGAATCGGTGACAAAGGGCAGCCATGGCGAAGTCCAACCCTCACCGGAAACGAGTCCGACTTACTGCCGGCCATACGGACCAAAATCTGACAACGGTCGTACAGGGACCGAACAGCCCGTATCAGGGGGTTCGGTACCCCATACTCCCGAAGCACCCCCCCACAGGACTCCACGAGGGACATGGTCGAACGCCTTCTCCAAGTCCACAAAACACATGTGGACTGGTTGGGAGAACTCCGATGCATCCTCGAGGACCCTGCCGAGAGTGTAGCGCTGGTCCACTGTTCCACGACCAGGACGAAAACCACACTGCTCCTCCTGAATTTGAGATTTGATTTCCCGACGGACCCTCCCCTCCGGCACCCCTGAATAGACCTTAGCAGGGAGGCTGAGGAGTGTGATCCCCCTGTAGTAGGAACACACCCTCCGGTCTCCCTTCTTAAAAAGGGGGACCACCACCCCAGTCTGACAATCCAGAGGCACTGTCGCTGATGTCCACGCGATGTTGCAGAGGCGTGTCAACCAGGACAGCCCCACAACATCCAGAGCCTTTAGGAACTCCGGGCGAATCTCCTCCACCCCCGGGGCCTTGCCACCGAGGTGCTTTTTAACCACCTCGGTGACCTCGACCCCAGAGATAGGAGAGCCTGCCTCAGAGACCCCAGATTCTGCTTCCTCGTAGGAAGGCGTGTCGGTGGAATTGAGGAAGTCTTCGAAGTATTCTCCCCAACGACTTACAGCGTCCCGAGTCGAGGTCAGCAGTGCCCCATTCCCACTATGCACAGTGTTGATGGTGCACCGCTTCCCCCTCCTGAGACGCCAGGTGGTGGAGCCAGAATTTGCTCGAAGTCGTCCGGAAGTCGTTCTCCATGGCCTCACCGAACTCCTCCCATGCCCAAGTTTTTGCCTCAGCGACCACTAAACCTGCATTCCGCTTGGCTAGCCGGTACCCATCAGCTGCCTCAGGAGTCCCACAGGCCAAAAAGCCCCGATAGGGCTCCTTCTTCAGCTTGATGGCATCCCTTACCGCTGGTGTCCACCAACGGGTTCAGGGATTTCCGCCACGACAGGCACCGACAACCTTACGGCCACAGCTCCGGTCGGCCACCTCTGCTATAGAGGCGCGGAACATGGTCCACACAGTTCTGAGGACCCGGGTTCAAATCCAGCCTCGTTTGTGTGGAGTTTGCATGTTCTCTCTGTGCCTGTGTGGCTTTTCTCCGGGTACTCCGGTTTCCCCTCACATCCAAAAAACATGCGTGGTAGGTTGATTGAAGACTCTAAATTGCCCGTAGGTGTGAATGTGAGTGTGAATGGTTGTTTGTTTATATGTGCCCTGCGATTGGCTGGCGACCAGTTCAGGGTGTACCCCCACCCTTCTTGCCCGGAGATAGCTGGAATGGGCGCAAGCACGCCCGCGAACCGAGTGAGGAGAAGCGGTACAGAAAATGGATGGATAATTAATGATGATAATGCTGTGAACATAATTTCACTAACTGTACAAGACATAATTGATTTTTGTAAGAGTCAACGTGTACCAACCCTGACCAGAAAACTGAGAAATGGATCATGGATTTTGGGAACCGTTCCACCCCTAATATACAGTGTGTGTGTGTGTATGTGTGTATATATATATATATATATATATATATACATATATATATGTATATATATATGTATATGTATATATATACAACCCCAATTCCAATGAAGTTGGACTTTGTGTTAAACATAAATAAGAAATAATACAATTTATGTGTGTATACATATATGGTGAAGCAACCAGGAACAGGTCCTCCCATGACAAACTGTGAGTTTTACTTTGCAAGACTACCCGTTGTGTTTTTTGTTTATTGGCATTTCAATGTTATTATGGTTTGTTAACTCCAAATAAACAAGATTTGGTTAGATTTTGAAGAAAAGCGTTTCTAAATAATATAATTTTAATAACAATGATCAAGCAAGTTATCGTCGTTAAAAGTTCCCACATGCAAAATATTGCTTTACATTGTTTTGTGTTTGGGCACGGTGGCCGACTGGTTAGAGCGTCAGCCTCACAGTGCTGAGGACCCGGGTTCAATCCCCGGCCCCGACTGTGTGGAGTTTGCATGTTCTCCCGGTGCCTGCATGGGTTTTCTCAGGGCACTCAGGTTTCCTCCCACATCCCAAAAACATGCATAAATTGGAGACTCTAAATTGCCCATAGGTGTGCATGTGAGTGCGAATGGTTGTCTGTTTGTATGTGCCCTGCGATTGGCTGGCAACCAGTTCAGGGTGTACCCCGCCTCCTGCCCGATGACACCTGGGATAGGCTCCAACACGCCCGCGACCCTAGTGTGGATAAGCGGCTCAGAAAATGGATGGGTGGATGTTTTGTGTTTGAATGTTTACTCTAAATAGATCCAGTGTGACGTATTTACTTCAGTAAAGAAACCAACTGTCTTTCAGATGTCTGCTATCGCTTTATTGTTATTTAGATAAGGAACACCATGAAAACTAGAAAAACAAAAATACTAAAGCAATCACATGAATCAATTTGTAACTCATTTGTTTTACACCATCCATCCATCTTCTACTGCTTATCTGAGGTTGGGTCGCGGGGGCAGTAGCTTTAGCAGGGACGCCCAGACTAAAAAAAAAAAAAGGTATTTCCAAGAAATAAAGTATTTTTATTCATCTATTTATGCCAGTGAGGCATGGTGACTGATTCTTGCTCAAATCTATACAAAAACTTCAAATTGTCGTATAATTAAGATTGTTAAAATATTGGAAGTAATTTTTTTTACAGTAACTGAACAATGTATTATCCTTGACTTCTGATTTCTAATGGGCCTCAAGAGGGAAACCGTAACGACAACGTGGCCCGCGACAAAAATGAGTTGGACACCCATGTATGATGGTTACGTCATAATGCCTAATCCCGATCCAAACATGGCTAATGACCAGAGGGAGGCGGTAATGCGCGCTAAAATTGCTTGTGCTTCCTAACCGCCAAAATACGACGACGACGAAGAAGAAGAAAAGGACGAAGAAGAAATAGAGAAAAAAAGAAAAAAACTAAAGCGTTGCGCACAAATTTTGCCAGCGTGACTTTTTGTCTTTTGAGTGATTTCGAAGGCACCTGCGATTTTGCGCTTGAGTAGAATTGCTTGAGATACTTGTTGTTAATCCTTTTATTGCTATTCTGTCGTCTTTTGCTCGTCCCAGGTAAGAATTTGACGCTGCCTCTTCCCGCCCTCGTTTTCTTTGTTTGCACCGCGGCTAACGTTAGCCGCTGCTAGCTCGTCCCCGTCGTCACATGAAGCTGAACACCTCCAAAGGTCTACTTTTAAAACATACCAAAATGTTGGCTTTTCGTCAATCTTCCGAATGTATTCCTCTTTGACCAGTAGCACTCATGCTAACTTAAGTGGAAACCTCTACGTGGCCAAAATAATAACCCTGACATGAAACGCAATGAAAAGTGCGTGTCACGATCATACGAACCATTTTCGCGGTTATCAGTCACTTTTAGCATGATATTGCAAAGAAGACAGCATTACAAGGAGCTTTAATGTATTTTCCTGCCCCCCAAAACTCTCAAGTCAGTAGCCCACACAAAACACATAACACTTCTCTTGTTTGCCCCACTCCTACACTCCTGTACGTTGCCTCAGGTCAGCCGACCAGACGCTCCTGGAAGTGCTAAACGGTGGCTCAGAGGGGATAGAGCTTTTTCTGTTGCTGGTACATCTCTGGAATAACCTCCCCCTAAATCTTAGGCAAGCCCTCTCACTAGCTATCCGTAAAACTCTCCTTAAAACCAATTTTCCCCCCTTTGGCTTTCAAGTCAACATGAGCCTCTGCACTGTTTTAGTGTTTTATTATTTTTAACGTCGCTATTTATCAAGTGTTTTAATTTGTCCTATGTTTAATTGTTTTAATGTTTTGTTTTTATATAATGTACAGTGTTCCCTCGCTATATCGCGGTTCACCTATTGCGGATTAAGTGCATTGCAGATTTTTTTTTCATTTTCATATCGCGCATAATTTGCCATATCGCAGGATTTTGAGGGTATGTTGTAATATTTTTGTTGTAAAATAAATGCTTTCTTGCCTAAAATATTAAAACTGTACAAAAAAAAAGGGAATACATTTCATTAAAAAACATTACAAGGAATAAAATTTATATAGTGTACAGTACTACTGTGCATTATTGTATGTTTAAGAGTATAGCAAGTGTTTATAAGATTATGGTAGAGGTTAATAGGAAAGTGGGGAAAATTAATAAGAGTCTGGGGAGCTTTAAAATGGGTATAAATAATCAGATGTGGTCGCTACTTTGCAGATTTCACATATTGCGGGGGTGGTCCAGAACCTAATCCCCGTGATAAACGAGGGAATACTATGCAGCACTTTATGTGCAGCTGTGGTTTTAAAATTCTCTATAACTAAAGTTGAGTTGGTTGGTGTTGCTGTTCAATTTGGGGTCCGAGATGAGTCCATTCTCAGTTTACATGGCAATTATCTTCTTCATTTTTTTTCACCATCCGCACATCTCCCCTAGCCAGCCAGTCTTGTGTGTGTGTGTGTGTGGAAAAATTTCCTCTTCTACAAACAATATATTTATTACAATGTATTACATTCTTTTCGGTCTGATTCAAATCCTCGTCGTCATCTTTGTTGTGTTTCCGAAATTAAAACATCCAATGCTAATCGTAACAACAAATTGTGCATGCTTATTTGTGTATTTCATATTTATTTATTTTAGTTGGAATTACATTGTGGTCAAGTGAGTGCAATGTTGCTCAGTCATGTGACTGTTGCAGGGACGAACGGACGGACAGACAGACATCCGTCATTCAATCACATGGCGCAAAGACGAGGACACGTAAGGTACTTGAAGGTGAGAGAAGCCTCTGAATATGTCTGTGTCAAGGAGTCGAAAGTTGGATTGGATGCGTCTTGCTTCGGCGACAGCAGGTGACCTTACCCAAACCCTGCGTTTCAGGTGTGCGAGGTGCAGGCATCCCAGAACGACGTCAGAGACGGTCAAGGAGCTAGCGGAGGAAAGGTGACTTTGCACAGTAGGAGCTGGTGTTGGTGAGGTTGACAATGTCATCACGCTGTGTTCGCAGGAGATGTACGACAACGGCTATGGCGAGCACGCTGCGGACGACGACAACGCCAGAACCAACCTGATCGTCAACTACTTGCCGCAGAGCATGAACCAGGATGAGCTGCGCAACCTGTTCAGCAACGTCGGCGAGGTGGAGTCAGCCAAGCTGATTCGGGACAAAGTGGCAGGTATGTTCGCATTTGTTTGCTTGTGATGGATCATATTGAAAGCGTTCAAATGAGTGCAGCAAAGTCGCTTAAGAAGGGTGTCGTCTTAGCATGTTAGCAGCAGACGACGACGACGATGATGATGAAGAGGACGATGATGATGAGGAGGAGTACAGGGGGTCCTCGTTTGACGACAGAGTTCCGTTCCTACGGTTGTGGCCTATAAAGCCTGCCGCACACTGCGCGACCTGGTCGAACCCGATTGGATTGAACCATCGCATAAAAATAAGAGATGCTACAGCACCACCGCACATAGAGCAACTGTATACATGGACGCCCTGAGCAGTGGACCTGTATAGGCGTTTGATGGTGCATATACAGTATATTGTACTTGATCCGCCGGCACGGTGGGAGACTGGTTAGCACAACTGCCTCACAGTTCTGGGGACCAGGATTCAAATCCCGACCCCGCCTGTGTGGAGTTTGCATGTTCTCCCCGTGCCCGGGTGGTTTTTCTCCGGGCACTCCGGTTTCCTCCCACATCCCAAAAACATGCGTGGTAGGTTGATTGAAGACTCTAAATTGCCCATAGGTGTGAATATGAGTGCAAATGGTTGTTTGTTTGTATGTGCCCTGCGATTGGCTGGCGACCGGTTCAGGGTGTACCCCGCCTCCCGCCCGAAAATAGCTGGGATAGGCTCCAGCAGCCCGCGACCCTAGTGAGGATAAGCGGTAAGGAAAATGTATGGATGGATGTACTTGATCACATTTCTTAAACCATAAAACAAGAATTCAAACAAAAGTGTTAGGGCTCTCCTGAGCCGATCTTTGAGATCATAAATCGGTCCAATGTCAGCAGAAAAACAAGGATCGGCTCGGACTGGATCTAAATTCTCAGATTTGACCACTCTTATACAAGCAGTCTGTTTTGGAAATTAAATCAGGAAACAATCTTGTCTTTTCTAATTTTAATAATATCTCTGCAAAGCGAGAGAGAGTCGAGAGGTTAAAGTTGCTTTGTGTCTCTACCTGTTTCTGAAGAACACGGAAGAGCAATGCACAGTTAAACTAAAATGGGATGGAGATGAGGGAACAAGAACAAGAAAGACCTCTTCACGTGACCTCTTTGACGTGATAAAAGAGTCCCACATAACTATTTTAACAATGCTATATTCAACTTTTAGCTGAAACATTAATGAATATTAAGTCAATTGGGTTAGCTCCACACACATTGCCTTTTAGTTAATAGGTTTGATATTGATACTGGTTATAAAGAACCCAGAGTCAAATGTTTATTTTAGTCTATGCTGCGGGCTCCTAAGAAAAATAAATCTTCATAATTTGAACACCCTTTATTTAAACCATGCAAACGTTTTTGACCCAACCCCCTAAAAGAATCGGAATCGAGAATTGTTTGGAACCACAATCGAAATAAGGTACCGGAATCGCTCAAATTCAAACGATGCCCAACCCTATTTGATTTTGACTTGGAATACTTTCTTTGTGACTGCGTGTGTATCTCATTGCGTGCACCACACTGCCCCAGAGGTCAAGATGTGCACACCAGTTACTTTATGTATCCCATTAGTTAATAATAAATTGGTCAGTTTTTCTCGTAGTACTGTTGCTGGTTATTGGTCTCTGAGTTATATTACTTGATCTAGTCTTTTCTAACATTCCATACTACAAAATAAGTAAAGTAGGTATGATTATTGCTGAAATTGGATTGGACTGATATCTGTGTCGGACAAAACTCAAGGCTGCAATATCTGGTTAGGGTTATTTTTTGGAGGACTACTTTACTTGACTTTTACTTGAGTCATATTACTGTCCTGGTCTTTTGTATTTTTGCGTTGAGGTGCTGCGGGTTGTGGCCCTGGTTGCGGTCCCAGCGGAACCGCGAAGCACATGTAACATCGGGGACAAGCTGATCCGCTAGTACAACCTGTATTAATTAGGAAACGCACTTACAATTATCTAGTTTACGGATGTTAATGATAAATGTATTAAGCGACGGAGCGAAGTTAGTGATTGTCACAACACAGAATGAACTAACTTCAAATTCAGAAATGGCCAATAAAAACAGAAAAATACTTAATATTTTCCTGGAGGATGCATTTGGGATTAGCCTATGAAGTTGAAAATGGTGAAACAGACAATGATTTTAGTCAATTATTTTCCAGAATCTTCTTTTGCTTTCGGCTTGTCCATTGAGGGGTCGCCACAGCGTGTCATCCTTTTCCATGTAAGCCTATCTCCTGCATCCTCCTCTTGAACACCAACGGCCCTCATGTCTTCCCTCACGACATCCTTCAACCTTCTCTTTGGTCTTCCTCTCGCTCTCTTGCCTGGCAGCTCCATCCTCATCATCCTTCTACCAATATACTGACTCTCTCTCCTCTGGATGTGTCCAAACCATCGAAGTCTGCTCTCTCTAACTTTGTCTCCAAAACATCAAACCTTGACTGGCCCTCTGATGAGCACATTTCTAATTTTCAACCTGGTCACTCTGAGATCGAACCTCAAGATCTTCATTTCCGCCACCTCCAGCTCATCTTCCTGTTGTCTCTTCAGTGCCACCGTCTCTAATCCGTACATCATGGCTGGCCTCACCACTGTTTTATCAACTTTGCCCTTAATACTAGCAGAGACTATTCTGTCACATAACACACCTGATACCTTCCTCCACCTGTTCCAACCTGCTTGGACCCGTTTCTTCACTTCCTGACCACACTCCCCATTGCTCTGGACAGTTGACCCCAAGTATTTAAAGTCCTCCACCCTTGCTATCTCTTCTCCCTGTAGCCTCACTCTTCCACCACCACCCCTCTCATTCATACACATATATTCTGTTTTACTTCAGCTAATCTTCATTCCTCTGCTTTCCAGCGAATGCCTCCATCTTTCTAACTGTTCCTCCACCTGCTCCCTGCTTTCACTGCAGATCACAATGTCATCTGCAAACATCATGGTCCACGGGGATTCCAGTCTAACCTCATCTGTCAGCCTATCCATCACCACTGCAAACAGGAAGGGGCTCAAGGCTGATCCCTGATGCAGTCCCACCTTCACCTTAAATTCGTCTGTCACACCTACAGCACACCTCACCGCTGTTCTGTTGCCCTCGTACATGTCCTGTATTATTCTAACATACTTCTGCCACTCCAGACTTCCGCATGCAGTACCACAGTTCCTCTCTGGGTACTCTGTCATAGGCTTTCTCGAGATCTACAAAGACACAATGTAGCTCCTTCTGACCTTCTCTGTACTTTTACATCAACATCCTCAAAGCAAATAATGCATCTGTGGTACTCTTTCTAGGCATGAAACCATACTGTTGCTCGCAAATACTCACTTCTGTCCTGAGTCTAGCCTCCACTACTTGTTCCCATAACTTCATTGTGTGGCTCATCCACTTTATTCCTCTATAGTTACCACAGTTCTGCACATCACCCTTGTTCTTAAAAATGGGCACCGGCACACTTTTCCTCCATTCCTCAGGCATCTTCTCACCCGCTAGAATTCTATTGAACAAGCTGGTCAAAAACTCCACAGCCACCTCTCCTAGATGCTTCCATACCTCCAGAGGAATGTCATCAGGACCCACTGCCTTTCCATTTTTCATCCTCTTTAATCCCTTTCTAACGTCCCCCTTACTAATCATTGCCACTTCTTGGTCCACCACACTTGCCTCTTCTGCTCTCCCTTCTCTCTCATTTTCCTCATTCATCAACTCCTCGAAGTATTCTTTCCATCTATCGAGGACACTACTGGCACCAGTCAACATATTTCCATCTCTATCCTTAATCACCCTAACCTGCTGCACATCCTTCCCATCTCTATCCCTCTGTCTGGCCAACCAGATTTTCTATAGGTGATATCACACAAAAACATTCCCCAAAAAATAATTTATCCAACTCACAAACCTCAATTCCTCCAGAACCCATCAACCGATTAAAAAAATTCTTGAGGCCTTATACTCGGGTTGAAGTGGCCGTTCTGACACAGGGCTCCAGACTGCGACCAAATTGGTCGCATATGCAACCTTCATTCAGCTTGTGCAATACAAAATTTCATCTTGTCACATTTGCGCGAGTGCATGTTTTAATGGTTGAAAGTCGCCTTTTTTTCCACTGCGATCTCCTCCTGCATGAGAGCGAGCAAGAGAGACAGACAGACATATAGAGAGAGAAGGGAGTGAGTGAGCGCTTTGACACCATCTCAGTCATTATGAATTCCATTTGAGTTAAAAGCAACCCACTTGAATATAATTGGGCACCTGCTGCAACATAATTGATTGCTTCTTCCACATAGGACGCACTATTATCACAGCACCGTCCCATACATGCGCACCACATATGCAGACAGACAGGCTAGGAGTACGCCGTTATGTCTGGCCAGTGAAGTGGCCACCACATGCCTATATTGGTGGCGGCCCGCTACTTATTCATTTTAAATGACAAATGTGAGCCTTTAACTCATCTGGACTATTGGTGAGCAAGCTAGCTAGCCCACACCTACCTTTTAAAGTCCAGTAAGATGGTAAAATCCTCCCACTGCAAGTCACCTACAGCTTTTCTTTTTACACACATTATCAATTCAATACTGCTACATTTGTGGGCTGTTAGTATATTCAGTACAGGACATTTATCTAATGTGAAAGTGGAGCTGGAGAAGTGTAATTTCTCTGCATTCTCCACATGATCAGGTTTTCACTTCGACTGGGCTGCATAAAACCAGCAGGTATTTCCCCGATCGTCTCAAAATTACAAGAGTGTGTGTGTGTGTGTGTGTGTGTGTTCGTTCGTGTGTTGGAGAGGTGGGCTGTACCGCTAACTGCAAAGATTGCCTGCTTAGTTTCTCTCGTTTTCATTTCACTCATAAATAGTCTTGTGCGAAGATTTTAATAACTTTATGAAGCTAATAAATCTATGTCTGTCTGTCTAAACCCTGTTTATAGCATAGACATATGAAGACACTGTATGTCCAAAGTTAAAAAGCCCAGACTCCTTTTGAAGAGAATGGTATATGAAAACAAACTATCATTAAAATAAAGTGCAATAATTGCAGTAGTAATGATTTATCCATGTTCTGATTGAAAAACAAATACAGACATTGGACTTGAGGCCGCATGTCTTGGACACTTTGGTGAAGAGAGGGCTGGAGCTGTCAACTGATCACCACCTGGTGGTGAGTTGGCTCTGATGGTGGGGGAAGATGTGTTGTGTATTTTAAGGGTCTGCTGGGAACGTCTGTCAGAATCCTCTGTCAGAAGGAGTTTCAACTCCCACCTCCAGCAGAACTTCACCCACTTCCTGGCAGAGGCGGCGGTGTGTTCCAACTACAGGGGATCACACTCCTCAGTCTCCCCGTTAAGGTCTATTCAGGGGTGCTGAAGAGGAGGGTCCGTCGGAATGTCGAATCTCAGACCCTGGACCAGCTCTACACCCTCCCCGCATGGGAGTTCGCCCAACCAGTCTACACATGTTTTGTGGACTTGGAGAAGGCGTTTGACCGTGTCCCTCGATGAGTCCTGTGAGCGGTGCTTCGGGAGTATGGGGTACGGGACTCTCTGATAGGATATGTTCGGTCCCTGTACGACCAGTGTCAGAGTTTGGTCCGCATTGCTGGCAGTAAGTCGGACTCGTTTCCGGTGAGGGTTGGACTCTGCCAAGGCTGCCCTTTGTCACCGATTCTGGTCATAATTTTTATGGACAGAATTTCTAGGTGCAGCCGAGGCGTAGAAGGGGTCCGGTTTAGTCACCTCAGTATTGCATCTCACTCTGCTTTTTGCAGATAATGTGGTTCTGTTGGCTTCATCAAGCCGTGATCGCCAACTCTCACTGGAGTGGTTCGCAGCAGAGTGTGAAGCGGCTGGGATGAAAATCGCCACCTCCAACCTGAGGCCATGGTCCTCAGTCGGAAAAGCGTGGCGTGTCCTCTCCAGGTCAGGGATGAGTTCACGAGTGAGGGAAGAATGGAACGGGAGATTGACAGGCGGAACGGAGCAGCTTCTGCAGTGATGCGGACTATGTATCGGTCTGTTGTGGTGAAGAAGGAGCTTAGCCGAAAGGCGAAGCTCTCAATTTACTGGTCGATCTACGATCCTACCCTTACCTATGGTTACGAGCAGTGGGTCTTGACCGAAAGGACAAGATCCCGGATACAAGCAGGCGAAATGAGTTTCTGGGCTCTCCCTTTAGAGAGAGGGTGAGAAGCTCGGTCATCCAGGAGGGGCTCAGAGTCGAGCCACTGCTCCTCCGCATTGAGAGGAGCCAGATGAGGTGGCTCGGGCATCTGGGTAGGATGCCTCATGACTCCTCTCCGGTGAGGTGTTCCGGGCATGTCCCGCCCGGAGGAGACCCCGGGGACAACCCAGGACACACCGGAGAGACTACGTCTCCTGGCTGGCCTAGGAATGCTTCGGGATCCCCTCGTAAGAGCTCGATGAAGTGGCTGGGGAGAGGGAAGTCTGGGCTTCCCTGCTCAAGCTACTGCCCCCGCGACGCGACCTCGGATAAGCGGAAGAAAATGGATGGGTGTTTGGGATGGTGATTTTAAATAGCTAAATTTGTTTGTTTTGATAGTAAATAATTTGTAAACTAGCTTGAATAATCATAAATTATATCTATATGGTGGTGATACACTTATGCAGTTATTTTTAAATGTATGTCAATCCTATGGTTGTGGTAATGCTCAAAATGAAGGGGTAACTTTACCCAGGGGTTGAGGGTTAGGAGCCCTCACTAGAAGAACTAGTGCCTTCTGAGTCAAACAAATGATCAAATAAAAGTGTAAAGCCTTGGTTTTGTCTGCCACTGCTTGTTTCGGACAAATTTGTTCACAGCAACATACTTTCCAAATATCACATCTCGAGTCACTGTCAATTGAAACTATGGCATGCCATGGTCATGCTGTACAAATCTTGTGCTGGTGCAACCAACTGAAAAAGTTGGTCGCACCATTGCCATGAGTGCAAAAGTTAGTGTAGCTCCCAAATCGACTTTCTTGACAAGGGTGACAGGATCGCTGACTGCTGGCACCCACAGAGGGAGGGTTGGGGGCGTGTCACTTTGCCCGCACTAAGCAGTCAAAAAAATAACACGAAAAAAAACCCGAAAACATCTCACATTGCTGATGGAAAGTTTTAGCACTATTGAAAGCGGCACTATTGAAAGAGACACTATTTTGCGCGCTATACCCTGAAAGTAGTAAGCAGCCCTCTCCTAGTTACCGCGAACCATGTTTACTCCGGCCTTGGTAACCTGAAAAGGTGCCATCGCATTCGCCAGACTGTCGTGAAGCGAGGACGCCCTGGAAACGCGAGTGACGAGAGGTGTGTGGACTCTCCCGTGATGAAATATTTTATTTTCAAATGTCACCACATTTGTTTTATATATATATCGATATATATACATTTTTTTAAAAAAATTTTTTATTTACAACTCTGCCACTCTGTGCTTGTTTTTTTTTTTTTTTTTTTTTTTTTTTTTTTTTTTTTTTTTCCCCCTTGTACACAGTGCATTCGTGCCCTGCACCATGTGAATTGTTTTTTGTTTGTTTTTACTGATGGCTGTCATTCTTTTGGGAACTCTTGTTGCAATTTGTGTGTTTGAATGTTGAATTTCATGCTGTTCATGAAAATCATGTTACAAGACCAGTTCACACCATACACAGCTACTTATCTTTTTCAAAACGGGGGGCAGAATAATGTTTGTTGGTCGAACTGGTCCTTTCAAGGAAGCGCAATAGTTATGCTGTTGCTGTTGTCAATGTTGCCTTTGGTGCTGTATATTATTAATGAGAAGTGTAAGCGTAATGATGATCATAATCATGACCTGAATGGTTTTTTTTTTTAAGTTTCGTTAGCGTTTTTGTAATATCACACCAGGTGAAAGGTCATTTGGCCTTAGGAAAAATTTGTACACTGTGCACTTTTGTTGACCTCTGTCATTTTGTTGTTGTTTTTGTTTTGTTGTTTTGCTTTGTGTTTCTAGGCAACAGTTTAGGTTACGGCTTTGTTAACTTTGTTAACGCTAGTGATGCCGAGAGGGCAATCAGTTCCCTCAACGGCCTGAGGCTTCAGTCTAAAACCATCAAGGTAAAGTTCCACTTTCACTTGCTGCTCTGTAGGGGGCGCTCTTTCTCAAGCATCCACCAGGTACTCAAGATTGTTTTTGTTTTCCAAAAGAACTTGTCATTTCTACTGTGCCTGACTTTTATTTTTATAAGATGATTCTTTGATTTCATCAAGTATTAATGTCTTTTATTTATTTATTTTACAAACCTGGCTGTTTGAAGCTTTTGTTTTGATGTAATGTGACATTGCCCAAATGCTCAATGAATTTTTGCTCCTGAACGTGTCAACTATTTCTTTTGCATAATCTGAAGTTGTGTGGAGTTGTTAAAGTTTTCAAGCCTTTTCCCACAGGTGTCGTACGCGCGCCCCAGCTCGGACACCATCAAAGATGCTAATCTGTACATTAGCGGCCTGCCTCGCACCATCAGCCAGCAGGACCTGGAAGACATGTTTGCCCGTTACGGACACATCATCAATTCCCGCGTGCTGGTGGACCAAGCATCAGGTACGCATGCACACAGGCATCAGTGGTCTCTGTCTGTGTCACACATGCGCTCGGCTTTGTAGGTTTGTCGAGGGGCGTGGCCTTCATCAGATTTGACAAGCGGGCCGAGGCCGAGGATGCCATCAAAGAGCTTAATGGGCACACGCCTCCTGGCAGCTCTGAGCCAATCACGGTGAAGTTTGCTGCCAATCCCAACCAGGCCAGGAACTCTCAGTTGATGTCTCAAATGTACCATGGCCAACCGCGACGCTTCGCTGGACCCGTGCACCACCAGGCACAGAGGTTCAGGTACATCTACGCATACAAAACCCCCTCTGCTCATGAAAGAGAAACCCACAACAATCACTGAAATAACTTGAAACTGACAAAAGTCATACTCAGGAAAAAAACGGACTGAAAATTAGCTGATGAAAATCAGACTAGACTTTTTTTTTTTTTTTTTTTTTTATGAAACTGGTGGACAAAAATGATGGTACTCCTGGAAAAGATTTGAGCTTAGGGACATGCTAAACCTAGGCATGTCGTCTATTAGTGATGTCACTATAGCAAAATTCTGACTTCGATACTATGCCTGCATAAAGTACCAGAAAATAAGTAGACTTTACACCGATTTGATCGGGCTGATCGGTATCGCCCGATATTTAACATTTTATGCTGATCGGCTTTGTCACAATTCGCCGATCCGATCATTTACGTCATTGATCGGCTCCGCAAAAGACATTAACTCCGTGTCGTTGCGTGCACAGTATATTTGAATTCAAAAGAGAGTTTATTTTTAGCCTTGTTGCATGTCTTTTGACGTAGTACTGTAAATATCTGATGGCCAATTAAGTTATTTAAAAAAAAAATAAATAAATAAAAAAGCGTCGTCGGTGTGGGACAGACAACAGGTTGGAGACAGGCAACACGTAATGCCCGGATCAGACAACAAGACAAATTTGCTCTTTCACGATTGCACTGTCAGACTACTGTAATAAAATCCCACCGCATCCCGTTTTTTACGATCATTGGGCTTTAACTTGTCAACTCAAATGCGACTGGATACACTCGTTACCGTGGCGACGACAACAAGAATGGAGCGTGCCGGCTGGAGTGTATTGTAAGGATAAAATGGGGGGAAAACGTGTGTTGGTGGTCGCCGGTGCTCAGGAGAGGACGTCCGTTTAAGGCTTGCTTGAGGTATGTTCATGTACTTTTAATACGATACGGCTCACAAGGAGGCAATAAAATGTTATGTAGCCTAGCAAGCTAGCGGTAGCACAAACGATTGGACGTAAACATGTAGCCGTTCTGTCGAATCATGTTCTAAAGTTTCGGTGCGGGTAAAGTAATTTAATTAAAAATTAAGTAATTTAATTACAGTAAGTTAGCACCCATTATTTCTGTCATGGAATGTTGGTTTGACCTCACTGATTAGAATATACGATCTGACTAAAGCAGTGATTTCCAACCTTTATCGAGCCAACAATTGAAAAATTTCACGGCACACCAACAAACAAAAATGGCACAAAAAGTGGATACATCAATTACTGTTTACTTCCTGCCATCTAATAGAAGACCATTCATTTGTTCTCTGTCACTATGCCTCACTGGCATAAATAGAGGAACAAAGATACATTATTTATTGTAAATATTAATTTTTAAGCAATTAAGTACACAAGTCTATACAGTAAATGAACAGGTCATTTAAATAGACACATTCCTCCATCTTGTGATCGGATCGGTTATCGGTCCCAAAAATCCTGATCGTGTAAACCCTAAAAATAAGTATTTTATTATATATATATAATATTATATAATAATATTATATTATAATATATATATATAATATATATATATATATATTATAATATTATAAAAGTTCATCTCAATACTCATACTACATACTACATACTACATACTACTCATACTACATACTCAATACTTTGTTATATACCCTGTAGCGTATATTAGTTGAGTAAAAATGTAATTAATTTAGGACAAAAGAATAAGATGGAAGCGCCACCTGCGTTACTTCCAGTTTAGCGTAATTTTAAATTACAACGTTATAAATCAAGCTATTTTATCTAGAAAGGGCCACCACATCACTTTTTAGATGTCTAAACTTCAGAATCAGAATTATCTTTATTTGCCAAGTATGTCCAAAAAACACACAAGAAATTTGTCTTCGGTAGTTGGAGCCGCTCTTGTACGACAACAGACGGTCAATTGACAGAGAACACTTTTGAGACATAAAGACATTGACAAAAACAGTCACTGATGAAGGAACCTGTGTTTTAAAATCTCCTAACTTCCGTGGTTCCAAGCGTGTTCGTTTTCGTGAAAGAACGTCGTTCACAACAACAATGTATAAAAAGCAACCAATTTATTCCTGACAGAGGAGTCTATACATTTTGCAGAGCTCTGGGTTCGTAACTACCCTAACTTATTCTTAGCAGATACAGTAGTAGAACAAAACTATCTGACTCTCCCCCAGACTTATACAATGTTTCAAACAGGCCGGTGTGGAATCGCTGTCGTCCGATTGGTCCGTAATCTGACGTCATCGTTGTTCGGCCAAATGATGACTATTTGATCTGGGTCCAGACGTCGCCTGCCGATGTCTCCTGCATTCAATGTTTATAGTGGCTCCCCGCAGTTCCTTTCTTCTTTGCCATCTGTCTCCAAATACCCCCTGATGAGGGCCACATACCCCCCGCTGGGGGCCTTCCTGCAGTATACTCCTATACTCCAATACACATTCTCTTCCAAACTAGTTAGAATTACATATTAGAATATAAAGTATTCTATATTCCCTTCACTGAGCAATAAAGGGTTGCTAGTTATCTGGTAATGACGGTACAAATTTTTAATTTATTTTTTTGACAATTGTGCAAAAAGATGCATAGTCCTCTCGCACTTAGAGCAGGTTGAATGGCTAATATAGCAATAGTCCAGTGCAATGACCATTGTGGAAAGGGCGTCGAGACTTCAAGGAATGTATGCAGTTTACAGTGACTAGTAGTTCAATAATCTGGGACAATGTTGATTGTGCAAATGTTGCAGATACTCCTCAGTCAGTGTGCAAATATGGCAGGACTTATGTGTCTTGAACACGATGGCGGCAGGCAGGTCGAGCTTCCGGGTGTTCGGCCGGCCCGGTCCGCACGGAGAACAGGTGGATTTGGCGGAAAGGAGGAAGAAAAAGAAAAGGAGAACAAAAGGTTCCCAGGCAGGTCGGCCAGAGCCCGGGTGTCTCTGCTCGCAAGACATTCGGAGCAGGACGTGCTGTGCCTGCTTCCGTCCCCACGGAGTACGCGCAGGCCCCCAAAAAGGGTAGCTCGGAGCGCTGGCAGGATGCCCTGCAGTGGGGAAGGGTCAGATGTGTCCTCATCACCTTGTGGTGAGGTGGGGCGTCCTGGCTGGGCCAGTCTTCGGCAAGTTGGTCGGACGAGACAAGAGCTGACTCTGAGAGAGAGAGAGAGAGAGAGAGAGAGAGAGACAAAAGGGGGTGGTTCTCCCCCCTTCCGCTCCCACCACCTTCGGGACCAAAAGGGAAGCTGGACCGCCTCTGAGTGTTACTTTTCCATTTTAGGATTAAGTCGTGGTTTAAACCCCGTGGAATAAAATAATATTGGATTTAAGATAATGAGACCATTTTCCCGATTTGCATTGTCCCACGCCCATCCTCTTTAATCCCTGTAACGAATGTTATGTGATGTTGGGAACACTGTAATATTTGCAATGTGGCATTTGTGGAGTGAAACATTTCATCTGGTGCAGTTGACAACAGATTCGACATCAGACATTCAAGTTTGCAGAAATACAGTCACTAGTGGCGTCCATGTAAAGTTCTTAAAATATTAAATCCCAGTCAAGTCCGGTAAAGACTGTGGTTAATGAACCCGCGTCTGCAGTGGCATTCCATCGCCTGTGGGTGTCGCGAGCACTCCGTCCATTGTCCCGGCTTGACTGGCCAAGTGTCGCAGCAGGGAGGGAGACTCCTTTGTTGGTGAGGCTCTTTGGACTGGCTGGTGGTGGAAGTTAATTAATTTAGCGTTGTGGTGCAAAACTAGTTATCTTTTGTCTCCGCTTTGATTCTCCGGGTGCTGGTAATTCACTTAGCGTCAGCGTGCAATAGGAGATGTCTGTGTCTCACTTTGATGATCCTGGCTTGTGATTCACTTAGCGTCTGTATGCGAAGCCATTCCGTGGTCGTCTACCCCGGCGGGGAGAGCGGCGGTAGCCGGAGACTGGGGTGCTGGGTGTCATCTTTTCATGGTGTGTCCGCTACACTGTATTTCAAAAGTAGAGCTCAGAGGTTGTAGTTTAAGAAGTATTTGTTATTACAATCAGGGTTCCCTTTGAAAACAGGTACCCAGCCGTGCGGTGCCTTTTTTATTGTTCAGGGGGGAAAAATAAGAAACAAAAACAACTACAGTGATATAAAAAGATTTTTATGCTCTATGTACTATTGGGAAATCATAATAATACTATTTAAAATGTGAATTTCATGTAGTTTACATAATTATTATTTGTCAGTGTTGTTGTTTAAATTACAGTTCATACACAAATGTTAAAATAAAACATTTTGTAATTGGCATGAAGTTTTGAGGGGGCAGTGATTAGCCTTCCAGACAAGTTCATCATGTATGACAAGTGTTGCTCAGGTAGGCATTTTATTAACACTTAATTGTTGTTTAGCCATGATTTCAAATACATTCTCCAATGTTTTTTTGTATAATGTTTATATATAATATATATGGGCATGGTGTACCGCCCCAAAAAGTGTGCGACCAAATCGTGTGCTGGTGCGACCAACTGAAAAAGTTGGGTGCACGAGTGCAAAAGTTAGTGTCGAGCCCTATATACTGTACGTTACATCACAAAATAGATTATCGTATCATCTCTAACAAGGTCTATTGTTTTTGACAAGTGATTGACCAACCTCAAGTGTTGAAAATAGCTTGAGAGCAAATTTCCTAACCCTCTCGGGCACGTCAACTGTCTGAGAAAATGGCATAAAAGTCCGCCTCTTCCTCACTCTACAAGAGCCCATTAGACACCTATGTTTTAGACAAACGTGTAAAAATATTTAGATTGCATACATTGGAGTGGGCCTGTTTTGTTGAAAATGGATCGCTGAAAGGGATTGGTCACCCAACCAAGAAAAGTTTGTGTGCAGATTCATTTCCAACTATTAACACTGCTTAGTCAGCGCGTCGTTAAATTTTGTTTTTTTTCCCCCATTACTCATGGCTCTTGGACCTTTGTAAAGCGTTAGGGATGGTGACATAACCCCAGTTGTTACGTTCAATTAAGTATTAAGGCCTTTTCTATTGTCGCAGACCTTGATGGGTGTGGTTGGAGGCCGTGATGTGTAATACTGTTCTATTTAATAATGTAATAAATTAGTGATGTAAAAAAAAACATTATAGCGAATTAAATTAGTGATTGAACATGATTTTGTGGTGCTTCTGTAGATGTTGGTGGGCAACAGTATGTGATGTGATAAGGGGTTAGTTAGGCATGTCACAAGAATTTTTTTTAAAGGCTATATATTTTCCCCAAAACAATCACGATAAACAATAATAGCGTTGTTGTTTTTTATGCCTTTGAAATGAAAAATAAGGCCCGCACTCGAACTACAAGACTGGTTGGTCCGCTGAAGACGAGCCCTTCACCTGTCAATCAAATATACCGTACTTTCACGACCATAAGGCGCACCGTATTAAAAGGCGCAGTCTCAGTTACGGGGTCTATTTCTGTATTTAACACATACATAAGGAGCACCATATTATTGGGCGCAGGCATGGTAAAACATACGCTAGCTTAAAACATACGTTAGCATGCATGCACGCTAAAACAATGTTTTTAAAAAGGCAGCGGAAGCAAAACTGAGTTCGGTTGTACTTTATTGAAGTATTTAACAATGTACTCACGTTATTTTTTTGGTCAATCCTCCTCCACAAATCAAACAAAGTCCTCATGTTCTGTATCCGAAATGAACAGCTGGGCAAGTTCTCCAACAAACACGCCAGGTTCCCTCTCGTCATTGTCAGAGTCAGTCTCATTGCCAGGGGGGCTGTTCAGCAATGATGCCGGCTGACACGAAAGCTCGGACAACAGTCAAAGCAGATACCTTAGCCCAAGCATCCACAATCCATTCACATATGGTGGCGTAACTCGCCCGGCGTTGCCTCCTTGTCTTAGTAAAGCTGTGTTCGCCATCTGTGCTCCATCGCTCCCACACCGCTCGCAACTTGACTTTGAACGCCCTGTTTACACCGATGTCCAGCGGTTGGAGTTCCTTCGTCAAGGATCCCGGAATGATGGCAAGCTCGGAGTTTATTTGCTGCACTTGGTTTTTGACAGCGGCTGTGAGATTCTCACTCAGCCACTCTCTCATTTTCTCCTCGTCCATCCAGCCCTTTTGATTGCCCTTAACGATGACTTCGGCTGGAAACTTTTCTTTAGGCAGCGTCTTCCTCTTAAAAATCACCATAGGTGGCAGTTTCTGTCCAATACCATGGCAACCAAGCACAACAGTAAAAGCCGACTTCTCGTGCCCCGTTGTGTGTATCGCCACCGTGGTGGTCCCCTTCTTCTCTACAGTGTGGTTCACCGGGATGTCGAAAGTGAGCGGCACCTCGTCCAAGTTGGTGATGTGGTTGGCAATCTTTTTACTTCAGTTGGAGCGGAAGATGGCCAGCTTTTCCTTGTAATCCGCCGGAAGTTCCTGCGCCACGGTAGTCCTCGCCCGGATGGATAGATGGTGCCGTTTCATAAAACAAAAGCACCAAGGCGGACCTCCTCGAAAATGTTCGATTTTAATTTCTTCTGCAAGCGTTATTGCCCTCAGTCGAATGGTGACTGTAGAGACGCCTCTCCCGGCTGTTCTTTACTCATTAATCCATTGGTCGGGTTGGTCTTCCAACTCGGGCCACCTCGCCTTGTTTACGCGGAAACTCAGCTTTGTCTTCTTGAATTGGCGCAGGTCGTTTTCCTGCTTCCTCCACTTGCGAACCATGGATTCGTTGATCTTGAATTCTCTCGCGGCTGCTCGATTCCCATGTTCCTCCGCATAGCTGATAGCTTGCAGTTTAAACTGCTTCGTAGGTGCCATTTGCGGGGGTCCTTAGCCAAACAGATGTTGATTTGGACAATGCACATACCGACGCTATATACCTACTGGGGGCGTGCCTTTAGCGTCCACCTTCACGCGCACCCTTCCCCCTTTAACGGCCGCATGCTGTCCTCAGCCACGTCCGCTTTTCCTCTGTATAAGCAGCATGTCGGCAGGAAATGCTCCCAGTCAATCAAGCACAGCGCTCATCACACAACAATATTTATATATATTTACTCGGTGCACACATAAGGCGCGCCGCATTATAAGGCGCCCCGTCCATTTTGGAGAAAATTAAAGACTTTTAAGGGCGCCTTATGGTCATGAAAATACGGTATGTTGCCATTCATTGTAGTCAACTACTGGCTGAATAACATGTGCCACTGAGGTTATGCTTAAAAAACAGTTAACCTATGTTTGTGTTAATTGGGGACAAACACACAACAACTCGGAGAGGTGCTGACGTTTTAAATGACTTTGCCGCGGTGGCGCAAGCTGTTTAGCTTGTTAGCTTGTGGGCTAGTGAACATAATAAACAGTTAACTTTCCTGTGCGTGCTAATTGGGGACTCACATACAATTGTGAGTGAAGCGCTGACGTAAACAACGTTGCCGCCATGAAGCGAGCTGTTTAGAGCCTTAACTCATTACCTCGCGGGCTAGCTTAACACTTAACCTTCCTCTGTGTGTGTTACTTGGGGACCAACACACACAACAACACGGAGCAAAGCGCTGACGTTTTAAACGACGTTGCCACGGTGGATCAAGCTATTTAGCTCCTTAACTCGCTACCTCGCGGGCTAGTGAACATAATCAATTAACTTTCCCATAAGCGTCTCTGTTGTGTGAATCTACGCGCTCCATGAGGAGCAAGGCTGTGGAGTATTGGACGGAGCCAACACTGGAAAAAGTGTAACATCGGCCGGCGTTCCACGAGCCCACTAACGGCTAATGACACAGCCTTCCAACTCTGTTGGCTCACTGCGTGAAACGCACAGTGGCTCACCACAACAATGACAATTTGGGTTATGGTTGGAGTTTCCCAAGGTGAGAGGTGCCGAGCAGGTGTGGGTATACTTATTGCCCCCCGGCTTGGTGCCTGTACGTTGGGGTTCACCCCGGTGGACGAGAGGGTAGCCTCCCTCTGCCTTCAGGTGGGGGGACGGGTCCTGACTGTTGTTTGTGCCTATGCGCCAAACAGCAGTTCAGAGTACCCACCCTTTTTGGAGTCCTTGGAGGAGGTGCTGGAGAGCGCTCCCTCTGGGGACTTCATTGTTCTGCTGGGGGACTTTAATGTTCACGTGGGCAACGACAGCCCCCTCAATCAGAACCCGAGCGGTGTTCTATTATTGGGCTTCTGTGCTCATCATGGATTGTCCATAACAAACACCATGTTCAAGCATAAAGGTGTCCACACGTGCACTTGGCACCAGGACATCCTAGGTCGCAGTTCGATGATCGACTTTGTGATCGTGTCATTGCAGTCGTGGCACAGACTGCAACAGGGATTGCGCTCCACTCCGCCACAGATCTGGTCCAAATCCTTTTGGTTTTGGGGATGTCGCTTGGCAACATGGCAAAGATTTT
Source organism: Phycodurus eques (assembly GCF_024500275.1). Taxonomy (NCBI): domain Eukaryota; kingdom Metazoa; phylum Chordata; class Actinopteri; order Syngnathiformes; family Syngnathidae; genus Phycodurus; species Phycodurus eques. Next base: position 31,198,971 of record NC_084532.1, read on the forward strand.
CAACTGGGTTCAGTTCAGGCGTGGAAACTAGGTGGACCACTCCAAGGACATTGAGATGCCACTCCCCAGTTGACCGAGCTGCGTGTTCACGCGGGTCATTCTCGCAGAGCTGCCACCTCAGCCAGCGGGGTGATGAGGGGCTGCCGCCAGGATGGTCGTCTGCATGGGAGGGCTACGGAGGCACCGCACTAACTTCACTTGTGGGCAATAGCCTCAACTCGACAGGATAACTCAAAGTCATGGCCAGCGTCTTTTTCGCTACACTCGACGACGTGTTTCACTCCACGTTCGATCGTTATGTTTAGTTCTACAAGTTACAGATGAGAGTGGAGCAGGAAAAGGGCGACTGCTTGGCTATTGTCAGACACATTTCTTCCATGTTTGATGGAGTAAATACACCCCTAGCTGATCACCGTGATCCAACTGAAATGTATCGTGATCACCTAATGGCCCAGCACTACTATAGCCCATCTACAATTGTGTTCCCTGTGTTCTTGGACAGCTTATTGGTCTTGGCCCGGTGGAAATGTTGGCCTCTGATTGACTGTGTGTGTGGACAGGTATACAGGTAACAAGGGAGCATCTTAAAGAGCAGGTCTGCGAGAGCCAGAATTTTTGCCGGTTGATGGGTGATACTTATTTCATGCAATAAAATACAGTCGTACAATGTGATTTTGTGGATTTTCATTGTAAATTCTGTGTCTCTCCGTTGAAATGTAGCTATGGTTAAAAAAAAAAAAAAAAAAAACGGACAGAGATCTCCATAGTTTGCAAGCGGGAGAGCTTAATGATGTATCAAACTGCTGTTTTGCCCACTGTACAAGATCATGTGACTGACAGCCGTTTTCGCCTTCAGATTCTCTCCAATGAGCGTGGAGCACATGGGCGGGGGTGGCGGGGCTTCCGGAGGCTCATCTGGTTGGTGCATCTTCATCTACAACCTGGGCCAGGAGGCGGATGAGGCCATGCTCTGGCAGCTCTTTGGGCCTTTCGGCGCCGTCAGCAACGTGAAGGTGATCCGAGACTTCAACAGCAACAAGTGCAAAGGCTTTGGCTTCGTCACCATGAACAACTATGAGGAGGCGGCCATGGCCATACACAATCTCAACGGCTACAGGCTGGGAGACAAAGTCCTCCAGGTCTCCTTCAAGACCAGCAAGGGACACAAGTAGACCCCCTGTCCTTTACAGGTGCAAGGTGGTGGTTTATTTTTTTGTTGTTCTCCTCATAAGTAGCTCATATGAGTCAGCGGACACCCATTTTTGCTGTCCCGATGGGTGGGAAAAAAATACTTTAGTTGAACTTGTCACAAGGTCAGATCCTTCTCATACTCTACAATGTTGCTTGTTTGATGTCAAATCATTAAAACTAAATAAAAACCCATCCAAAAAGTCACTGGTGCTGCTCAGTTGGTGGTAGAAAAACAGCATTCATGTATTGTAAATCTTTTGTAATGGTGTCAAGCCGTGGACCCCAGTCCCTCTGCTTGAGAATTAAGCACACTTGCCCGGTGCTGAGCTGGCAACTGTCCAGCGGGTGGTGGGTGCGGCTCATCAGGCATCGGGGAGCCAGGGTCTACTAATTTGCACTCGCACTTCATGAGCTGGCACCTGTTACATTGGCACACTTGAGTAAGTGATATAAAAGCAATTTTATTGCTCACATAAATGTTGGAGATTGGTTGAAAGTAAGACTGCCAACAATTACTTGACAATTACTGTAATTTCTTGTGTATAATGTGCATTTTTTTCCCCAAAAAAAATTGTCAAACGTCAATAGTGCGCATTGTACATGCGTATATGGGAAAATGAAAAACACTTGCACATTTTATAAATGTATGCTGTCATCTAGAGGTTATGAAAAAGCTGTACACTTTTATTCCAATATCCCACTGCCACCTAGAGATTATGAGAAAGGTGTACACTTTGATTATAATATGCCACCGCTACCTAGTGGTTATGAAAAAGGTGTAGCCTACACTTTCATTCCAATATGACAAGGGTACGTATGACTGCATATATGTACAGTTCTGCTCATAAGTTTACATGCCCTGGCAGAATTTGTGAATTTATTTTATTTTTTATATAAAAACGACTGACTGAATAACAACCATCATTAATGGTACTATTGTTGGAGCCTGGGTGGTGCTTTGCGCCCCCCCCCCCTCTCTCTTTCTAGCACCTTTCTCGGCCGCGCACCTGTCACCAAGCAGCCCTCGTTACCACCTGCATTTAAGCCTGCCTTATCCTGGAAATCCTCGCCAGAATATTACAGCTTCTCCAGTGGTACAACTGCTCCCCAGTCTCTTCGTAAACTACGCATTCCTTGTCTTCATTCTAACCTCTCCTCCGTGTCCCTCACCAATTGGATTTCTGCCGCCAAGCCAGCCGCCAGTCTTTGTCACTACCTGCCTCTAGTGGTGGGCAAGTGAAGCCTTACGAAGCACTGAGGCTTTCCTAACAATTGTGCCGAAAAAGATTCAAAGCTTCAAAGCTTCAAGGCTTCGGTGATGGTGACATCTGGTGGACAACTGAAGCCATATCAACCGCTAAAGAGCACGACTGAAGCACTGGCTGGCACTGTTTCTCATAACAGCAATAAAAGTTCAGAAAAGTCTGTATGGTCATTCAAGTTTTTTTGTTCATTCATACCAAATAATGATTATATCGCCATTACAATAAAATATGCAGATGCTCTCCCCCATACTCTTAAAACACATTCCAGATTAACCCAAAGAATAAATGCAAATTGTCTTAAATGTTAAATGTGGTTAAATGTTGGTTAAGGGTTTATTTAAAGCTTTGAGCTTTATTTAAAAACTGTACTCAAAGTCCCTAACAGGATTAGAGATCCTTCCTACTTTGCAAATGATCATGGTGCGTGAATTCAGAAACATTGTTTTGTGTGTGTAGGAAAACCTTTAAAGATAAAGGCTTTTCATTTTGGGAACTTGTATGGTTGACTTGCCAAAATACTCTCACTCTCCTCACAACTCCATTTGGAAGCATAATGATACATCTTATATAGCTAGTATGGCGCCAAACCACTCCAATCTGTCAAGACTGTAGAGATGATCGTGGACTTCAGGAGGCATCCTTCGCCACAGCTGCCCCTCACATTGTCCAGCTGCCTTGTGTCAACCGTCGAGACCTTCAAGTTCCTGGGAATTACGGTCTCTCAGGACCTGAAGTGGGCTACCGACATCAACTCCGTCCTCAAAAAGGCCCAGCAGAGGATGTACTTCCTGCGGCTTCTGAGAAAGCACGGCCTGCCACGGGAGCTGCTGAGGCAGTTCTACACAGCGCTCATCGAATCGGTCCTGTGTTCTTCCTTCGCAGTCTGGTTTGGTGCTGCTACAAAAAAGGACAAACTCCGACTGCAACGGACAATCAAAACTGCTGAAAGGATTGTCGGTACCCCCCTACCCACCCTTGAGGACTGCCAGAACTAAGACAAGACCGTGCAAAATCCTCTCGGACCCTCCACATACCGGTCACCAGCTCTTCCAGCTCCTTCCCTCAGGTAGGCGCTACAGATAAATGCAAACTAGAACTAGCAGACATTCCAACAGCTTCTTCCCCCCCTGCAATCAACTTCTTAAACACCTAACCTACAATTCCATTACAACATGCTGGCATTTTTTTGACTTGAGTTTGTTGTCACATTTCTGAAGGGCCAATTATACATTACTCGTGCACTCACTGTAGTAGTCTGTGCTGCACTATTTGCATATCTGTTGTTGACCAATACTGGCCACTCATGCTTGAGAAGTATCTGCACCATTTGCAGAATTGACATTGTTCCAGATTATCGCCCTACTAGTCACTTTAAACTGCTTAAATTTATTGAAGTCTCTGCGCCATTTGCACAATGGTTACTGTACCAGACTATTGCTCTTTTAGTCATTTCAAACTGGTCTAAATTGCCAGAGGACTCTGCATCATTTGCACAATTGTCAAATTTTACCGGTAACCTTTCATTGCTCAGTGACTCTCTGTACTGTTTTTATGTCTGAAAAGTATTTTCTGTCAAATGGCTGTCTGTAGTCGTACTAGAGCGGCTCCAACTACCGGAGACAAATTCCTTGTGTGTTTTTGACATACTTGGCAAATAAAGATGATTCTGATTCTGATTTATGTTTAACACAACGTCCCAACTTCATTGGAATTGGGGTTGTACATGGTGTGATTTAATTTAGTTTAGAGTAAAAGGTCAACATAAACAGCCTGACATTTGAGCAGTTGTTCAATAGTTGCCAACTCGAGTTGACTTCGCTGCCACCATACAGCGCTCCTATCCCAATTTTAAGCTCGCAAGTCAAAGCTCCCTACCGGCAAAAAATTAAGTAAGTCAGGTCACTCGTATCTCAAAGCGCAGCTGAAGAATTCATTGAAATCACTTGAATGATCCGCTGTATGCTAGCTTCACTAAGATGGAATTTTGTTTGCTCTCTCCCTGAAACGTACTTTTGGAGACAGCACAATTCCTCCCAACGGCAACGAAAAGCTTCAACGATTGTTTTTCCTTCAGAATAAGACCACAAATAAAGATGAATCTCATTCTGATTCTGATTGCAGAGAAAAAAGATGCTGCACTTTGCTTCTGTGTAGGTGGTGCTGAAAGACAATGCTTATGCATCTGAGACTTTTGACAAAGTTGGAGAAAGGTACCCTCAAAAGTCTTTAACAACACTGCTGCACATCATGCAATGCCAGGCTTCCCACTAAGTTACAAAGAAACAGATGTTCTCAGTGGCAACAACCATTTTCTGAGCCGCTTCTCCTCACTCGGGTGGCGGGAGTGCTGGAGCCTATCCCAGCTATGATCGGGCAGGAGGCGGGGTACACCCTGAACTGGTTGCCAACCAATCGCAGGGCACATACAAACAAACAACCATTCGCACTCACATTCACACCTACGGGCAATTTAGAGTCGTCAATTAACCTACCACGCATGTTTTTGGGATGTGGGAGGAAACCGGAGTGTCCGGAGAAAAGCCACGCAGGCACGAGGAGAACATGCAAACTCCACACAGGTGGGTTCGGGGACTGAACCCCGGTCCTCAGAACTGCGAGGCAGATGCTCCAACCAGTCGTCCACCGTGCCGCCCAACATGGCAGTGTCATTGCAAAATGAAATTCAAATGTTGAAAAAGTTATCAAAATGCTTCCATCCATCCATCCATCCATTTTCTTTGCCGCTTCTCCTCACTAGGGTCGCGGGCGTGCTGGAGCCTATCCCAGCTGTCATCAGCCAGGAGGCAGGGTACACCCTGAACTGGTTGCTAGCCAATCGCAGGGCACACAGAAACAAACAACCATTCGCACTCACAGTCATGGCTACAGGCAATTTAGAGTCTCCAATTAATCCATGTTTTTGGGATGTGGGAGGGAGGGGTGTACCCTGCCTCCTGGAAGGCAGGAGGAAACCGCAGTGCCCGGAGAAAACCCACACAGGCACGGGGAGAACATGCAAACTCCACACAGGTGGGGCCGGGGATTGAACCCGGGTCCTCAGAACTGTGAGGCTGACGCTCTAACCAGTCGGCCAGCGTGCCGCCTCAAAATGCTTCCGATTTGGTTAAAAGTTTAAAAAGTCATGAGATTTAACAATCTAAAAGCAGATCTTTGTATGTTACATAATTCATTAAATTTGTAAAAACATGGTACAACATAGTTCATGATATGTAAACAAATTTTTAGTGGCAATGAAAATATGACATTGTGATTTCCTACACTTGCAGAGATTTAAAGGCAGTGTTGAGTATTGATATTTATCTGATTCCTAAATCATTGTGACTAAATACTGGGAAATCTTTAACATGATCAATGTATTCAGTAATAATGAATACGAATAATTACTATCCATCCATCCATCCATTTCCTTAACCACTTATTCCTCACTGGGGTCGCGGCCCTACCCCAGCTGACCTCGGGCGAACTACACCCTGAACTGGTCGCCAGTCAGTCACAGGGTAACACGGACAACCATTTGCACTCACATTTACACAGTCACTGAGTGGGAACCGAACCCACGCTGCCTGTACCAAAGTCAGGCGAGTGTAGCACTACACCGTCAGTGACCGAACAATTACGAATAATAACGTATAATAAAAGCAAATTTCAGCAAATGTGTATCAAACTGGTTGCCTTTCGCATTAATCAGTAACAAGAAGGACCTCTCGGTTGCAAAAAGGTGGTTGACCGCTGATGTACGCTATTAGTTTTTGTGTCCCTGAAGTACTGTAGATGTACTTCAATCCACAAGATGGCAGTATAATACAGTCAGTGTTTTTTCTACCCTCGACCCTATTTCCGCTGCGGAAGGCGCCGCTGCGGCCGCCGCTTCGTGTACACAAACGGCGTAAAAAACAACAGCAGGGTTATTTTGTTATTTTTCGGGAGGGGGGACGAAGTGGTTGGAGGGTGTTACGAGTGTGATGGACTGAAGCGGAGGGAGAGAGGCGGCAGCATGTCCATGGAAGACCCCTTCTTCGTCGTCAAAGGGTCAGAACGCTTAAGCTGCTAAGACCTTGCTTGCCTGCTAGCACCGCGACATCAACCAAAAGAATACACTTGTTCAAGCAAAAAGATCATTTATGAAGGGATTACTTTCAGTAAATCATTCATTTTGTATTCCTAATTACTTACTACTTTAGTCATACAGTTCACTCGGTAATGATGGACTATTTCAGGGGTATTCAACAAAAATTTGAAAACGTCTAGATCGAAGACATTTCTTGAAGCAAAGGTCCGGAAGACCATCTCGTGTCTATTTATTGTGTTGTATTGTTAAGTAGCCTGCCTAGACGTATTTACATCTACTTGTAATCAATACCTCAGTCAGATCAAAAACCTTTCGGATTTTTTTTTTTCAAGTAACACAGAACTTATTTGTATGACTGCTGATATGTACAGCTGTGCCCAACATTTATGCAATCTGGCAGAATGTTTACAATATATTTTTTAAAATATGTCTGATGAATGAACAAGGACCTCATTATTTTCCTCATGGTTATGTGTAGTTTTATGATTGTGATTTTCTTAACTCTGGACTAGTTAAAGTGTTAATTGTTTTTACATTTGTAATCATTGACTAGTTCCATCTAATAAGTTATTTGATAGTAATAATTCATCCATCCATTTTCTGAGCCGCTTCTCCTCACGCGGGTCGCGGGCGTGCCGGAGCCTATCCCAGCTATCATCGAGCAGGAGGCGGGGTACACCCTGAACTGGTTGCCAGCCAATCGCAGGGCACATACAAACAAACAACCATTCGCACTCACATTCACACTTACGGGCAATTTAGAGTCGTCAATTAACCTACCATGCATGTTTTTGGGATGTGGGAGAAAACCCATACAGGCACGGGGAGAACATGCAAACTCCACACAGGCGGGACCGGGGATTGAACCTGAAGATAACAGAGTTTCAGCGCGTAACTGGTCTGGCGGGTAACTGGGTGTTTATTGCAGTATAGCATATAATGTAAATCAGATAAGGGTGTGGGGGTGTGATGCATGAAAGCTCCCAGCAGGGTGGATACTGATCCAGCAGAGACCAGATGTCAAGGAAGACACTGACTGCGGGGAGCCACAAAAACATTAGATGCAAGACTGTGGAAACGGCAAATGGCCATCGTTTTGCAGGACAATGAGGACAACAGTCGGCGTTGGACCAGTCAGAAGACAGCAATCCCATACTTCCACTTTGAAACATTGTATTAGTCGGGAGCAAGAACAGAGAGCTTTGTTCAGTCTGCACTGTCTCTGCTGAGGCTAGGATAAGCGTAGCTGCTGACCCAGAGCTCTGTAAAATGTATAGACTCCTCTCGAGAGTAATAGGTGATTATAAAATACAAGGTTCCTTCAAACCCCTCTCCTCAGAACTGTGAGGCAGAGGCTGTAACCAGTCGGCCACCGTGCCGCCTAGTAATAATTCATTTAATTAATTCACTTGATAATCAATAGGTCAAGCAAGTAATTTATTCCATATTTGTAATAATTGACAAAGTCAAATAATTTTTGTTATGTCTTCTAAAAATGGAAGAAGCGCTCATGTCGTGGTTTACAGTTGAAGTCCAAAAGAAAGCCTTCATACACCCTTATTCAGCACACACACAACTGAAATGGCCTTGGACAAGATAAGACTAATGCAAGTGATTAGTAAATGCCAAGATTGTGCATGCGTTAGATTCATTAGATTCAAGCTGAAATATCTCATTCGGAGATATGTGACAGCTGCTCATCCCCAACTCTGCGTGTGTGTGTGTGTGTGTGCGTGCGTGTGCACAGCGAGGTGCAGAAGGCCGTAAGTGGTGCTCAGAGCCTCCATCGCAGATGGAGCGAGTTGCTGCTGGAAGGGGGCGCAGCCTCCAAGGAGGAGATGGACTGGACCACCAACGAGCTGCGGAATAGCCTGCGTTCCATCGAGTGGGACCTTGAAGACCTTGACGAGACCATCAATATCCTTTGCGTCCATTCACTTGCTTTCCTCTTACCATTAGGTGTCATTCTGGCAGAGCCGGAGGCGGGGTACACCCAGGACTGGTCGCAGTTCAATGTATAGCCAAACAATACACTGATCGTCAGTCCATCATTCACACCGATAGAAAATTTCTTGGTCGTCAACAAAGCCAACATGCATGTTGCTGGAATGCTGTAGGAAAAACCTGCAAACGTAACGACGAAGGTGTGCTAAGCACTCTTCCGCCAGTCAATACCATATGTGCTATTTACAAACGGCCGATATCCTTTCCGGTGCAAGCCTTGGTGATTTATTGAATCAGAGCTGTCACATGTTACGGAACGTCCGTATTTTGTTCCGGAAATCGCTGAATGTTCACTCGTTACGTGCGTAACACTGATTGTTCCGGATATTGGAAAAAAATCCACTGTCTGAAATTACCGGCGTGCATTGAACAGCTGCTTGGTATAAGTGTTGCACTGGTCATTAATTTGAACAAAGTTAAGACACACTTTTGTTTGCCGCTGCCGCCGTTGGGCCCAAGCACGTCTTTGTGCATGTTCTTCTTCGTTGTTTTTTGCCACTTCTTCTTTGGGGCCGGCGGACTAGGCATCGAAACTGGGAACAGAAATTTTTTAATTCGAAAGATTCCGGGAGAACCGGAATGTTAGTCCCGGTTCCAATCGCTTCTCGATGCCCAACCTAATTTATAGACAACTGTTGTGCTTTTTTTTTTTTTTTACTTTTGTACTCAAAAGTTAGTACTCTAACCCTTATATGCAAATGTGTATTGACGTACGACATTTTTATATGGCATCAAAAATAAGTATTTCAAAATTTACTCGTTTGTGTATTTCTACTTCTTACTGAATGGATATTGGAGCATTTAAATCAATATTGAATCAAATTTGCATTCAAAAGAATCAATATCGAATCGAATTGCAACTTTAAGAATTGAAATCGAATCGTGAGGCTCTTAACAAAGCCAACTCTAACGAGCACGAAGCATTGCCGTTTGATATGTGGACAGTGGAGGGAGAGTGTATTGTGAGCATACTTTCTTAACAGTTAGCGAACGCATCGTGGAGTCCAACCCAAAGAAGTTCAACCTGGACGCTGCTGAGCTGGCCAAGAGAAAAGCCTTCATTAGCAGCACCAGACACGCCGTCAAGGTACACACGGATCTCATGAACGTACCCTACACCAGTGGTCCCCAACCAGCCATTTGGTACCGGGCCGCATAGATAGATAGCGGGAGACGGGGCACCCCCCCGCCCCACACCGTCGATGTTTAGCTTCCGATCTGGAGAGGCGATCGCCCCGCCCCGTCGGCAATTAATTTCTTATCGGGAAAGTCCGTGTCCCACGCCCACCCACCCCAGCGACGAATGTTTGCGTGTTTGCCAGCCCATGAAAACTGTGTACTTGCATAGACCGGTCCATGGTGCAAGAAGGTTGGGGACCACTTGGCAATGGGCACTACACTAATTCTAGTCATGAGAAGAGAGAGATGATATGACACACATGCCCATCTGTTGTTTTCTTTTGAAGGAAATGAAGGAGCACATGTGCAGTAGTCCAGCTGTGGCCTTCATTGACAAATCAAACAAACAGGTCCGTCATAGGCTGGCTTTACATGTGGTCATGTGATGAGTTGCATTTGAAGAATGAAATTTGCGCAGGCGCCGCTGGCCGACGGCGCCGTTTGCGATAAGTTCCAGCGGTTGGAGTGTGAGCTGCGCAGCGCCAACTCAAACTTCATTGAGGAGCAGCAGCTTCAGCAACAGGTTGCCAAAAACACACAGCAGGCACACAGATGCGCTCGCTCGACTCGTCCTTCAACGTTCAACGTTGTCGTACATCGGTCTTCCTGTCAGCTGATGGCGGAGCGGCAGGACGAGCAGTTGGAGCTGGTGTCGGGAACCATCGGAGTCCTGAAGAACATGTCGGAGAGGATCGGCCTGGAGTTGGACGAGCAGGCCGTGTAAGATTTCTATTTCTAAGCCACGTCGATGAACGGACAAGGGGATTCAGCCGTTTGTTGTTTGGATGTGTCCCTCCTGGCAGCATGCTGGACGACTTCGGCCAGGAGATGGACAACACGCACTCCAGACTGGATAATGTCATGAAGAAACTGGCCAAAGTGTCCCACATGACCAGCGGTACGTAATCTGCCAAGCAGCACACAAACCTTTTTGGCACAGATTGCTCCTGATGACTTTGAGGTTCCTATCGGACGATAAAAAGTATCTCTGGATATATTCCTCTCTCTCGCTCTCTCTGATGCTTTCCATCCATCTATTTGTCCGTGGGCAATCGTGCAGACCGCCGCCAGTGGTGTGCCATCGGTGTGCTGCTAGCCATCCTCTTGGTCATCCTCCTCCTCTTCTTCATACTCTGATCGACGGATGCGCTGACTCGTCTCCATCCTCTGACTGTGGACCAGAGGTCATAGTTCAACTTCTACCCTGCTGAGTGACACTGAACGGTTAACGGTTCACAGGTCAAAGAGCAAATGTGTTTGAAATGTACTTGTACTATGTTCTTCCCAACTTAGGGCACTTTATACTTTTGCAGAATTACACTAAATGCTTGCATTTTTGTTGCAGTGTTTTTTGGTTGTTGTTATGTTTCACTTCCTTTGCATCTCTTTTAATGTGAAAGACTGCAGGAAGTAGCACTAAGTCCTTTGTTCGACAGTAACATTTTCATCTACAATTCCAATGAAGTTGGGACGTTGTGTTAAACATAAATAAAAACAGAATACAATGATTTGCAAATCATGTTCAACTGATATTTAATTGAATACACTACAAAGACAAATATTTAATGTTCAAACTGATCAACTTGATTGTTTTTAGCAAATAATTATTAATTTCGAATTTTATGCCTGCAACACGTTCCAAAAAAGCTGGGACAGGGTCGTGTTTACCACTGTGTTACATCACCATTTCTTTGAACAACATTCAAAAAACATTTGGGAACTGAGGACACTAATTGTTGAAGCTTTGTAGGTGGAATTCTTTCCCATTCTTGCTCGATGTACAGCTTCAGCTGTTCAACTATCAATAACTTGTCTTTGTAGTGTATTCAATTAAATATAGGTTGAACATGATTTGCAAATAATTGTATTCTGTTTTTATTTATGTTTAACACAACGTCCCAACTTCATTGGGATTGGGGTTGTGTGTGTGTATATATATATATATATATATATATATATAATATATACACACACACACACACACACACATACATCTGGAAAGTATTCACAGCATTTAACTTTTACCACATTGTTATTTTACAGCTTCACGCCTAAATGGAATAAATTCATTTTTCCTCAAAATTTTACACACAACACCCCATGATGACAATATGAAAAATAAATTAGGGAAATTTGTGCAAATGTATTAAAAATAAAAACTTAAGACATCACATGTACATAAGTATAGCTATAGCCTCAAATCTTTTTGAATATGATGCCACAAGTTTCCCTATCTTTGGGCAGTTTCGCCCATTCCTCTTTGCAGTACCTCACAAGCTCCATTAGGTTGGATGGGAGCGTCGCTGCACAGCCATTTTCAGATCTTTCCAGAGATGTTGGATCGGATTAAAGTCTGGGCTCTGGCTGGGCCACTCAGGGACATTCACAGAGTTGTCCTGAAGCCACTGCTTCGTTGTCTTGGTTGTGTGCTTAGGGTCATTGTCCTGTTGGAAGTTTAACCATTGCCCCAGTTCGAGGTCGTGAGAACTCTGGAGCAGATTTTCATCCAGGATGTCTCTGTAAATTGCTGCATTTATCTTTCCCTCAATCCTGACTAGTCTCCCAGTTCCTACTGCTGAAAAACATCCCCACAGCATGATGCTGCCACCACCGTGCTTCACTGTAGGGATAGTATTGATCAGGTGATGAGCAGTGCCTGGTGTCCTCCAAAAACAATGCCTGGCAATCACACCAAAGAGTTGAATCTTTGTCTCATCAGACCAGAGCATTTTTTTCTTCATGGTCTGAGAGTCCTTCAGGTGCCTTTTGGCAAACTCCAGGCGGGCTGTCATGTGCCTTTTACTAAGGAGTGGCTTCCGTCTGGCCACTCTACCATACAGGCCTGATTGGTGGAGTGGTGCAGAGATGGTTGTCCTGGAAGGTTCTCTCTCCACAGAGGACCGCTGGAGCTCTGACAGAGTGACCATCGGGTTCTTGGTCACCTCCCTGACTCAGGCCCTTCTCGCCCGATTGCTCAGTTTAGACCGGCGGCCAGCTCTAGGAAGAGTCCTGGTGGTTTGGAACTTCTTCCATCTATGGATGATGGAAGCCACTGTTCTCATTGGAACTTTTAAAGCATCCATCCATCCATCCATCCATCCATTTTCTGAGCCGCTTATCCTCACAACGGTCGTGGGAGTATTGCGGCACAGTGGGCTACTGGTTAGAGCCTGTGTGGAGTTTGGATGTTCTCCCCGTGCCTGCGTGGGTTTTCTCTGGGCACTCCAGTCGGTCGTGGGAGTGCAGCTATCGTTGGGCAGGAGGTGGGGTACACCCCAGCCAATTGCAGGGCACACATAAACAAACAACCATTCGACCTCAACAGTCACACCTACGTGCAATTTAGAGTCTTCAATTAACCTACCATGCATGTTTTTGGGATGTGGGAGGAAACGGGTGCCCGGAGAAAACCCACGCAGGCACGGGGATAACATGCAAACTCCACACAGGCTCTAACCAGTCGGCCAACGTGCCGCACTTTTAAAGCAGCAGAAATTTTTCTGTACCCTTCCACAGATATGTGCCTCGAGACAATCCTGTCTGAGATGTCTATAGACAATTCCTTTGACTTCATGCTTGGTTTGTGCTCTGACATGCACTGTCACCCGTGGGATCTTATATGAACAGGTATGTGCCTTTCCAAATCATGTCCTATCCACTGAATTTACCACAGGTGGACTCCAGTGAATCTGTAGGAACCTCTCAAGGATGATCAGTGGAAACATGATGCACCTGAGCTCAATTTTGAGCTTTGTGGCAAAGGCTGTGAATACTTATGTACATGTGATTTCTTATTTTTTTATTTATAAATTGGCAAAAACTTCAAAAATATTTTTTTTCACATTGTCATTATGGGGTGTTGTGTATAATTTTGAGGACAAAAAATGAATGTAATGAGACTGTAACATAAAATGTGAAAAAATTGTGAATACTTTCCAGATGCAATGTATATCACTGTTATTAATAAAACATCCTGTTAAAAGGATGTCTCGACACTCAAAAACGTGGTAGTTATTGTACTATTAACACGCTGCTGGAAAGTATAGTAATAATATTGATCATAAGTACGGTGAACTTTCAATGATGATGAACTTGGCAGCTGACAATAAACAGAAACTAAAACACTTGTTTTTTTTCTGATTCAGCATCTTTTACTCTAACCCACAGGTGTCAAACTCAAGGTCCAGGAGCCACATTTGGCCAGCCACATCATTTAATGTGGCCCATGAAAGCAAATCATTGGCATCAACAGTCACGATTATTGCAAAAATCTGTACCAAAATTTCAAATTATCATATGTAATAAATAATATTGAAATATTGCAAGCAATTTTTTTTTTTAGGGTTAGGTTAGGGTTAGGTGAGGGTAACCGAGCCCTCCCTCTCCCGGACACAGGGACGTAATCCCCCTTCCAGGATCGGGAGGGGGGTGCACGGTCCTTCCCCCAACGCTCCCCTCCGTCCTCCCGTTCCCGTTCCTGGTGACGCGCCTGTTGGCGTCGTCGTCCATAGTGGACTTGGGTCCACTGTCCATTCCACATCTTTTTGTTTTTTTAATTTATGTGTATATTTATCTTTTATCCAGTAATATGTATTTATTTATTTATTTATTTATTTATTGTGGTGGATTCGGGTTAGGTTTGGGGAACTGAACACTTCCCCACCAGGAATTGGGGGCATTGCCCCCTCTTCCTGTAGGAAAGGATGGTGCACGGTCCATCCACCCTTGGTTACGCCTCCCGTAACCCTGGTTCCAATCCCTGGGGTATGTAGGCTGGTGGCCCCGCCCATAGCGGACCTCTGTCCAACCCCCACCCTCCATGATATTTACTTCCTTAATTTGAGTTTGCCTTGGCTATTTACGTAATCTTTATTTTTGTTGTTTCTTATTTATTAGTTTCGGTATCAATTTATAATGTATTAGAATGAAAGAAACAAAACCAAACATCAATAAAACAAAAAAACAAAAAAATCCGCAATTCAAAGCAAAATACCTGTAACAACCTATTATGCGTGTGCCCTGACAACGTTTCGGCCTGTAAGGGCCTTCTTCAGGTCGTGGCACACTTTCTTTTAATAATAACAATAGCAAAGCAGCTCTACTCTTAAGTGATGTTCACCCTCCGACATCCAAAACAAACTGAGGCTTCTAGGCATGTCCCCCTTTTTTTTCCTTTTGCTCTTTTTTTAAAAAAACATTTTAACTTGTGTTAAAAGTAACATAACTTCAAAATTAACCCTATGTTGTTATCTTTTACTACTAAATGCATTACATAACCTATATTTTAACTGTATTTAACCATTTCAACTAAAATTTTAACTTTATTTATATCTTTTAACTGTTTTAGTTTTTTAATATGTTTTATAGTTTTTATAATGTTTTTGGGTTTTTTTAATGTTATATCGTTTTTTTCATTTTAATAGGAACCCTATATACCCCTATGTATAGTTTCTATCCCTATATTCTATATTGTAATACTCTCATCTTTTTAGCAATGTAATTGTTTTTATGCATAGAATTCCCGTTAGTATGATTAAATTTAGGGCCCCCCCTGTAGTGTTAAGGTTAGGGTTAGAGTAGGATGAGGGCTAGGATTCCAATTAGAGTTAGTGAGGTTAAATTTGGGGTTACCGATTAGGGTTAGGGTTAGCGTGAGATAGGGGATAGAATTCCAGTTAGGGTTAGGGTTAGGGTTAGGGTTAGAGATAGGATTCCAGTTAGAGTTAGTGAGGTTAAATTTAGGGTTCCCAGTAGGGTTAAGGTGCGAGTGGGATGCAGAATAAGATTCCAATTAGGGTTAAGTGGTTAAGTTTAGGGTCCAAGTTAGGGTTAGGGTTAGAATGGGATAGGCGTCCAATTTAGGGTTAGGGTTAGGGTTAGGGCCTACCCTGGCGTTATGGTTAGGGCTCGAATATGGGGTGAAATGTGGTATTTTCCTATGCATTTTAACGACGTTTTGAGTTCAATCCCCCAGGTTCTCGAGTTCCCAACCGAAACATCCAACGTCTTTCTATCCTTTTCCTTTCTACATCCGACCAATTTGTGTTTCTTTGTAAGCCTGCATACCGCAGGGCTTGCAATCCGTGTAATAAAAAATGTTGAACCACTGGTGTGTCAATTTCCTTTTTATTTTTTATGTTATACCTATGTTGTGTCATTCTTGTGGTAAGTGAATTTTTCGTTTCCCCCACATATTTCATCCCACATTTGTGACAAATTATCAAGTATACACAATTTGTGGATTTTGGACTAAATCTTTGTGCTATCCTAAACATTTGTTTCTCATTGGAGTTAGTGACAAATTTCTTATTCTCAAAATGTTTACTGTGTGTCCCCGATTTGTTTTTATCTCTTATCCGTAATGACTGTAATTTAGCGCGAACTAGCCAATCTTTTAAATTTTTATTCCTTCTGTAGGCAGAAATTATCCGTGATTTCGGCATCCAGTCCTGTGAACCTACTATCTCCTCGAAATTGTTTTTAATTTTGCTGTGGAGGACTTTCCCCACACTGAAGTACGTTGTGATTAATGGAATGAAATCTTCTCCTTTTTTATCCTGTTTTTCTGTAAATGTTCTGAAGCATTTTCTTAAATATGTCCTACTGTAGCCTCTATTCCGAAGGGCCTTAAACAAAATTTTGACCGCTTCCATGAAATAGCTTGTCCTCGTACATATACGATGGAATCGTAATAGCTGCGACTTAATTATTCCTCTGAATGTGTGGGCCGGATGAAAACTTCGTTTGTGCAATAACGCATGTGTATCTGTATTTTTAAAATGTACCTTAATGTCCAACTGATGCGTCCTATAAAAATTTGGTCCTTTAAATATTGTTGTGTCCAAAAAATCAATTGAAGAATAATGCATTTCTGTTTTAACCTGTATGGATGGGTCATGCGAATTTAATGTCTCTACAAATTTTTTAAATTGTATTTTTGTACCTGTCCAAAGTCCCCAAATGTCATCCAAATATCTCAAATAAATTAATGGTTTTTGTTGGCTCTTGGCTACAGCCTCTTTCTCCCAATTTGCCATGAAAATGTTGGCATAAGCCGGGGCGAATTTCTTTCCCATTGCCGTACCTTTTATCTGTAAATAGTATTTATCATTAAATGTGAAATCATTCCTTGTTAAATTAATATCTAGTAATTGTAATAGTTCCAAATCTGGTCTTTTAGGATCGGGATATTTTTCCAAAATTCTTTTCACACACGCTATTCCCTCCGGAATAGGGATGTTGGTATACAGGTTGTCCACATCCATAGTAAAAAGGAAACAGTCTGTGGAAATGTGTAATTGTTTAATTTTTTCAATGAAATGGTAAGTATCTCTAATATAAGAATCATGCTTGGTCGACAGAGGGGTCAAATAGTACTCCAAGTATTCTGCTGTGGTGTAAGTGTCACTTCCACAATCGGAAACTATTGGTCTTCCTGGAGGTACTTGGAATGGAACCGTCCATTTCTGTGGATCCTTGTGTATTTTTGGTAAGATGTAAAAACGCCTTTCTCGCGGTTCCCCATCACCCAATAAATATTTTTGTTGTCTGGCTGTAATGCATTTCTGTTGTTTTAATTTCTTTATAATTTTTTCTACCATCGGTATTGTATCCCCATATATTGGTTTATCCAATTTCTTATAATATTCCTCATCCCCCAACTGTCGCTCTGCCTCCATAACATATTGATCCCTACTAAGTACTACCACCGCTGATCCCTTATCTGCCGGTTTAATTACTACGTGTTTTGCATGTATCAGATCTCTCAGAGCTTTAACCTCCGACTTCGTCAAGTTTGGTTTTTCCTTTATCGGAACGTAATATTTTTTAATCAAATTTATATCCTCCTCTATTAATTTTTCCACTTCTTGCGGTAATTCTCCCATCGGAGGTGACCAATCCGATGGTCCCACAAACGGGGATGGTTTCTTTCGTGCCGAATTTTTGAAAAAGGCCGCTAATTTTATTTTTCGGTGGTAGTTCTGTAAATCTAACCTAAATTGCGATCTCTGATCTTTACCGATATCTAATGTCGGTATGAAAGATAACCCTTTGCGCAAAATGTCAATCTGTGGCTTAGATAATTTAAAGTTTTTGGCCAAAACCACCACTTCCTGTGCCACCAAGGAGTCAACTCCATTACCCCCCTCCGTTTTCAGACTCCGGGGGCCTTCAGGTTTAAATGTCGCAACCAATGGGACAGCATCTCATTTGCCGTGTCCCTGGTCCAGTGGATGTCGTCCGTCTCCACCTGGAACTGGTTCTCCTCCAATAGTGGAATGAACCCTATATTCCTCTCAATGTACTCATTAAGGGATCTTAGATTTTCCTTCTCTTCTGGTGGTAGAGTCTTTGAAAAGTTCACTAGCGGAACCCAAATTTCCGCATAAGGGAATTTTATTTTCGTTGCTCGCACGCTCTTTTGCAAATCTTTGATTGCCGTCTCTTTGGATTTATTGGTCCTTGTGTTGATTCCAAATGCTAGTACTATTTTCTCCACCACCACATCCTCGGGTCCTCTTTTCCTCATTTTTTCCACCAAACACTGTCCATGTCTAAAGTGGCTTCCTGGAAAGCAGTCTATTTGTAAGTCTTTTATGTCGTGAGGAGGAATCTTACCTAGGTTTGAGTCTCCTATAATTACCCACTTCTTTGTGACCCCTAGTTTCCATTCGGTGAGTTTCCTGAAGGTGTTGGGGTGCCGAGTCACTTCAAACTCCTGGAGTGCGGAATCTCCTCTGTTCTCCCTGGAGTCCTGGAAGTCCGTCCCTTCTGCCTCTTCTTCCATTTCACTCTCCCCTCTTTCATATATCTCTTCTATGTCTTCCCCCTCTTCTTCTCTATGTATCTGAATCTCATCTGCTTGTACCATCCGGTTTGTCTCCCCCTCCTCTTCCGACTCAGATTCCCAGATTACTCCGTCCTCACTTTCCCCGTCTGTTGCCCGTGGGCCTGGACTTTGTCCTATCTGGACCTCTTCATTTACACTCCCTTGGTGTGTTCTATCCCTTCTCAATTCATTCTCTACATTCTGTTCTGTCAAAACTATTCCCCTCGTGCTTCTCGCTGTCCTTGGTGCCTCCGTAGGTTCTTCCCTCCGAGGCAGTCGCACTGGGACATCTTCCCTCTGTAGCACCCCTTTGGGTTTCATTTGTGTTCTCTTCTGTACTCTAGCTTCTTGTGGCGGTTTCGCTTGGGTTGGAGGAGGGTTCTTCTGGGGTTCCCCTCTCTCGTTATCCCTGCCTTTTTCTTTCTGTACCGTCTGTGTCCCCTGGGTCAGTTGAAATGTTGCCTGAGTTTGTTGGCGAGTCTCCGCCGGGACTCTGTCCCTATCATCCATTTTGGCAATAACCAGCGCTTCTGCATGGTCCAATTCGTCTTGCGTGACTCTGGGCAGTTTCATTTTAGCCCATCGCACCGCCACCTCATAAGCCGTCTTCCAATCCGGTACGAGGAGAGGCTCCAATTCCTCTAGCAGTGCATCCAGTCCTGCTTGATAATGTTCCATTAGGATCACACATGTGGTGTGTCCCCAGTTTCTGGCATTACCCCCAATGAGCTCCTTGGTGCTCTCTGTGGGGAATGCTGGTTTCACCATATTGGTCAAGATATCTATCATCTTTGCAATCATCCTGGGTTGCGGTTTTCCGTCTCGCGGGTCCACATTTTGCAAATGGTGGACCATTTTGATGATTGCATTCAGCACTCTAACCAGTCTCCTAAATTCGGGAGTGGCTGACTGTCTCCTAACTTCCGATTGTCCCGTCCATGTTCCCTGCCCTCTTTGTGTAGGGCCTCTGTATCCCTGTCGCACCACCGCTGCATAGGAGCGGAACTGAGGACGGGTGTTCCCCCGTGACCATGGAGGATTGGGGTTACGGAAGAACCTTGGGGGAGGCGCTGGCCGGATAGGTTTGGGGAACTGAACACTTCCCCACCAGGAATTGGGGGCATTGCCCCCTCTTCCTGTAGGAAAGGATGGTGCACGGTCCATCCACCCTTGGTTACGCCTCCCGTAACCCTGGTTCCAATCCCTGGGGTATGTAGGCTGGTGGCCCCGCCCATAGCGGACCTCTGTCCAACCCCCACCCTCCATGATATTTACTTCCTTAATTTGAGTTTGCCTTGGCTATTTACGTAATCTTTATTTTTGTTGTTTCTTATTTATTAGTTTCGGTATCAATTTATAATGTATTAGAATGAAAGAAACAAAACCAAACATCAATAAAACAAAAAAACAAAAAAATCCGCAATTCAAAGCAAAATACCTGTAACAACCTATTATGCGTGTGCCCTGACAACGTTTCGGCCTGTAAGGGCCTTCTTCAGGTCGTGGCACACTTTCTTTTAATAATAACAATAGCAAAGCAGCTCTACTCTTAAGTGATGTTCACCCTCCGACATCCAAAACAAACTGAGGCTTCTAGGCATGTCCCCCTTTTTTTTCCTTTTGCTCTTTTTTTAAAAAAACATTTTAACTTGTGTTAAAAGTAACATAACTTCAAAATTAACCCTATGTTGTTATCTTTTACTACTAAATGCATTACATAACCTATATTTTAACTGTATTTAACCATTTCAACTAAAATTTTAACTTTATTTATATCTTTTAACTGTTTTAGTTTTTTAATATGTTTTATAGTTTTTATAATGTTTTTGGGTTTTTTTAATGTTATATCGTTTTTTTCATTTTAATAGGAACCCTATATACCCCTATGTATAGTTTCTATCCCTATATTCTATATTGTAATACTCTCATCTTTTTAGCAATGTAATTGTTTTTATGCATAGAATTCCCGTTAGTATGATTAAATTTAGGGCCCCCCCTGTAGTGTTAAGGTTAGGGTTAGAGTAGGATGAGGGCTAGGATTCCAATTAGAGTTAGTGAGGTTAAATTTGGGGTTACCGATTAGGGTTAGGGTTAGCGTGAGATAGGGGATAGAATTCCAGTTAGGGTTAGGGTTAGGGTTAGGGTTAGAGATAGGATTCCAGTTAGAGTTAGTGAGGTTAAATTTAGGGTTCCCAGTAGGGTTAAGGTGCGAGTGGGATGCAGAATAAGATTCCAATTAGGGTTAAGTGGTTAAGTTTAGGGTCCAAGTTAGGGTTAGGGTTAGAATGGGATAGGCGTCCAATTTAGGGTTAGGGTTAGGGTTAGGGCCTACCCTGGCGTTATGGTTAGGGTTAGGGTTAGGGTTAGGGTTAGTGTTAGGGTTAGGGTTAGGGTTAGGGTTAGGGTTAGGGTTAGGGTTAGGGTTAGGGTTAGGGTTAGGGTTAGGGTTAGGGTTAGGGTTAGGGTTAGGGTTAGGGTTAGGGTTAGGGTTAGGGTTAGGGTTAGGGTTAGGGTTAGGGTTAGGGGTTAGGGTTAGGGTTAGGGTTAGGGTTAGGGTTAGGGTTAGGGTTAGGGTTAGGGTTAGGGTTAGGGTTAGGGTTAGGGTTAGGGTTAGGGTTAGGGTTAGGGTTAGGGTTAGGGTTAGGGTTAGGGTTAGGGTTAGGGTTAGGGTTAGGGTTAGGGTTAGGGTTAGGGTTAGGGTTAGGGTTAGGGTTAGGGTTAGGGTTAGGGTTAGGGTTAGGGTTAGGGTTAGGGTTAGGGTTAGGGTTAGGGTTAGGGTTAGGGTTAGGGTTAGGGTTAGGGTTAGGGTTAGGGTTAGGGTTAGGGTTAGGGTTAGGGTTAGGGTTAGGGTTAGGGTTAGGGTTAGGGTTAGGGTTAGGGTTAGGGTTAGGGTTAGGGTTAGGGTTAGGGTTAGGGTTAGGGTTAGGGTTAGGGTTAGGGTTAGGGTTAGGGTTAGGGTTAGGGTTAGGGTTAGGGTTAGGGTTAGGGTTAGGGTTAGGGTTAGGGTTAGGGTTAGGGTTAGGGTTAGGGTTAGGGTTAGGGTTAGGGTTAGGGTTAGGGTTAGGGTTAGGGTTAGGGTTAGGGTTAGGGTTAGGGTTAGGGTTAGGGTTAGGGTTAGGGTTAGGGTTAGGGTTAGGGTTAGGTTAGGGTTAGGGTTAGGGTTAGGGTTAGGGTTAGGGTTAGGGTTAGGGTTAGGGTTAGGGTTAGGGTTAGGGTTAGGGTTAGGGTTAGGGTTAGGGTTAGGGTTAGGGTTAGGGTTAGGGTTAGGGTTAGGGTTAGGGTTAGGGTTAGGGTTAGGGTTAGGGTTAGGGTTAGGGTTAGGGTTAGGGTTAGGGTTAGGGTTAGGGTTAGGGTTAGGGTTAGGGTTAGGGTTAGGGTTAGGGTTAGGGTTAGGGTTAGGGTTAGGGTTAGGGTTAGGGTTAGGGTTAGGGTTAGGGTTAGGGTTAGGGTTAGGGTTAGGGTTAGGGTTAGGGTTAGGGTTAGGGTTAGGGTTAGGGTTAGGGTTAGGGTTAGGGTTAGGGTTAGGGTTAGGGTTAGGGTTAGGGTTAGGGTTAGGGTTAGGGTTAGGGTTAGGGTTAGGGTTAGGGTTAGGTTAGGGTTAGGGTTAGGGTTAGGGTTAGGGTTAGGGTTAGGGTTAGGGTTAGGGTTAGGGTTAGGGTTAGGGTTAGGGTTAGGGTTAGGGTTAGGGTTAGGGTTAGGGTTAGGGTTAGGGTTAGGGTTAGGGTTAGGGTTAGGGTTAGGGTTAGGGTTAGGGTTAGGGTTAGGGTTAGGGTTAGGGTTAGGGTTAGGGTTAGGGTTAGGGTTAGGGTTAGGGTTAGGGTTAGGGTTAGGGTTAGGGTTAGGGTTAGGGTTAGGGTTAGGGTTAGGGTTAGGGTTAGGGTTAGGGTTAGGGTTAGGGTTAGGGTTAGGGTTAGGGTTAGGGTTAGGGTTAGGGTTAGGGTTAGGGTTAGGGTTAGGGTTAGGGTTAGGGTTAGGGTTAGGGTTAGGGTTAGGGTTAGGGTTAGGGTTAGGGTTAGGGTTAGGGTTAGGGTTAGGGTTAGGGTTAGGGTTAGGGTTAGGGTTAGGGTTAGGGTTAGGGTTAGGGTTAGGGTTAGGGTTAGGGTTAGGGTTAGGGTTAGGGTTAGGGTTAGGGTTAGGTTAGGGTTAGGGTTAGGGTTAGGGTTAGGGTTAGGGTTAGGGTTAGGGTTAGGGTTAGGGTTAGGGTTAGGGTTAGGGTTAGGGTTAGGGTTAGGGTTAGGGTTAGGGTTAGGGTTAGGGTTAGGGTTAGGGTTAGGGTTAGGGTTAGGGTTAGGGTTAGGGTTAGGGTTAGGGTTAGGGTTAGGGTTAGGGTTAGGGTTAGGGTTAGGGTTAGGGTTAGGGTTAGGGTTAGGGTTAGGGTTAGGGTTAGGGTTAGGGTTAGGGTTAGGGTTAGGGTTAGGGTTAGGGTTAGGGTTAGGGTTAGGGTTAGGGTTAGGGTTAGGGTTAGGGTTAGGGTTAGGGTTAGGGTTAGGGTTAGGGTTAGGGTTAGGGTTAGGGTTAGGGTTAGGGTTAGGGTTAGGGTTAGGGTTAGGGTTAGGGTTAGGGTTAGGGTTAGGGTTAGGGTTAGGGTTAGGGTTAGGGTTAGGGTTAGGGTTAGGGTTAGGGTTAGGGTTAGGGTTAGGGTTAGGGTTAGGGTTAGGGTTAGGGTTAGGGTTAGGGTTAGGGTTAGGGTTAGGGTTAGGGTTAGGGTTAGGGTTAGGGTTAGGGTTAGGGTTAGGGTTAGGGTTAGGGTTAGGGTTAGGGTTAGGGTTAGGGTTAGGGTTAGGGTTAGGGTTAGGGTTAGGGTTAGGGTTAGGGTTAGGTTAGGGTTAGGGTTAGGGTTAGGGTTAGGGTTAGGGTTAGGGTTAGGGTTAGGGTTAGGGTTAGGGTTAGGGTTAGGGTTAGGGTTAGGGTTAGGGTTAGGGTTAGGGTTAGGGTTAGGGTTAGGGTTAGGGTTAGGGTTAGGGTTAGGGTTAGGGTTAGGGTTAGGGTTAGGGTTAGGGTTAGGGTTAGGGTTAGGGTTAGGGTTAGGGTTAGGGTTAGGTTAGGGTTAGGGTTAGGGTTAGGGTTAGGGTTAGGGTTAGGGTTAGGGTTAGGGTTAGGGTTAGGGTTAGGGTTAGGGTTAGGGTTAGGGTTAGGGTTAGGGTTAGGGTTAGGGTTAGGGTTAGGGTTAGGGTTAGGGTTAGGGTTAGGGTTAGGGTTAGGGTTAGGGTTAGGGTTAGGGTTAGGGTTAGGGTTAGGGTTAGGGTTAGGGTTAGGGTTAGGGTTAGGGTTAGGGTTAGGGTTAGGGTTAGGGTTAGGGTTAGGGTTAGGGTTAGGGTTAGGGTTAGGGTTAGGGTTAGGGTTAGGGTTAGGGTTAGGGTTAGGGTTAGGGTTAGGGTTAGGGTTAGGGTTAGGGTTAGGGTTAGGGTTAGGGTTAGGGTTAGGGTTAGGGTTAGGGTTAGGGTTAGGGTTAGGGTTAGGGTTAGGGTTAGGGTTAGGGTTAGGGTTAGGGTTAGGGTTAGGGTTAGGGTTAGGGTTAGGGTTAGGGTTAGGGTTAGGGTAGGGTTAGGGTTAGGGTTAGGGTTAGGGTTAGGGTTAGGGTTAGGGTTAGGGTTAGGGTTAGGGTTAGGGTTAGGGTTAGGGTTAGGGTTAGGGTTAGGGTTAGGGTTAGGGTTAGGGTTAGGGTTAGGGTTAGGGTTAGGGTTAGGGTTAGGGTTAGGGTTAGGGTTAGGGTTAGGGTTAGGGTTAGGGTTAGGGTTAGGGTTAGGGTTAGGGTTAGGGTTAGGGTTAGGGTTAGGGTTAGGGTTAGGGTTAGGGTTAGGGTTAGGGTTAGGGTTAGGGTTAGGGTTAGGGTTAGGGTTAGGGTTAGGGTTAGGGTTAGGGTTAGGGTTAGGGTTAGGGTTAGGGTTAGGGTTAGGGTTAGGGTTAGGGTTAGGGTTAGGGTTAGGGTTAGGGTTAGGGTTAGGGTTAGGGTTAGGGTTAGGGTTAGGGTTAGGTTAGGGTTAGGGTTAGGGTTAGGGTTAGGGTTAGGGTTAGGGTTAGGGTTAGGGTTAGGGTTAGGGTTAGGGTTAGGGTTAGGGTTAGGGTTAGGGTTAGGGTTAGGGTTAGGGTTAGGGTTAGGGTTAGGGTTAGGGTTAGGGTTAGGGTTAGGGTTAGGGTTAGGGTTAGGGTTAGGGTTAGGGTTAGGGTTAGGGTTAGGGTTAGGGTTAGGGTTAGGGTTAGGGTTAGGGTTAGGGTTAGGGTTAGGGTTAGGGTTAGGGTTAGGGTTAGGGTTAGGGTTAGGGTTAGGGTTAGGGTTAGGGTTAGGGTTAGGGTTAGGGTTAGGGTTAGGGTTAGGGTTAGGGTTAGGGTTAGGGTTAGGGTTAGGGTTAGGGTTAGGGTTAGGGTTAGGGTTAGGGTTAGGGTTAGGGTTAGGGTTAGGGTTAGGGTTAGGGTTAGGGTTAGGGTTAGGGTTAGGGTTAGGGTTAGGGTTAGGGTTAGGGTTAGGGTTAGGGTTAGGGTTAGGGTTAGGGTTAGGGTTAGGGTTAGGGTTAGGGTTAGGGTTAGGGTTAGGGTTAGGGTTAGGGTTAGGGTTAGGGTTAGGGTTAGGGTTAGGGTTAGGGTTAGGGTTAGGGTTAGGGTTAGGGTTAGGGTTAGGGTTAGGGTTAGGGTTAGGGTTAGGGTTAGGGTTAGGGTTAGGGTTAGGGTTAGGGTTAGGGTTAGGGTTAGGGTTAGGGTTAGGGTTAGGGTTAGGGTTAGGGTTAGGGTTAGGGTTAGGGTTAGGGTTAGGGTTAGGGTTAGGGTTAGGGTTAGGGTTAGGGTTAGGGTTAGGGTTAGGGTTAGGGTTAGGGTTAGGGTTAGGGTTAGGGTTAGGGTTAGGGTTAGGGTTAGGGTTAGGGTTAGGGTTAGGGTTAGGGTTAGGGTTAGGGTTAGGGTTAGGGTTAGGGTTAGGGTTAGGGTTAGGGTTAGGGTTAGGGTTAGGGTTAGGGTTAGGGTTAGGGTTAGGGTTAGGGTTAGGGTTAGGGTTAGGGTTAGGGTTAGGGTTAGGGTTAGGGTTAGGGTTAGGGTTAGGGTTAGGGTTAGGGTTAGGGTTAGGGTTAGGGTTAGGGTTAGGGTTAGGGTTAGGGTTAGGGTTAGGGTTAGGGTTAGGGTTAGGGTTAGGGTTAGGGTTAGGGTTAGGGTTAGGGTTAGGGTTAGGGTTAGGGTTAGGGTTAGGGTTAGGGTTAGGGTTAGGGTTAGGGTTAGGGTTAGGGTTAGGGTTAGGGTTAGGGTTAGGGTTAGGGTTAGGGTTAGGGTTAGGGTTAGGGTTAGGGTTAGGGTTAGGGTTAGGGTTAGGGTTAGGGTTAGGGTTAGGGTTAGGGTTAGGGTTAGGGTTAGGGTTAGGGTTAGGGTTAGGGTTAGGGTTAGGGTTAGGGTTAGGGTTAGGGTTAGGGTTAGGGTTAGGGTTAGGGTTAGGGTTAGGGTTAGGGTTAGGGTTAGGGTTAGGGTTAGGGTTAGGGTTAGGGTTAGGGTTAGGGTTAGGGTTAGGGTTAGGGTTAGGGTTAGGGTTAGGGTTAGGGTTAGGGTTAGGGTTAGGGTTAGGGTTAGGGTTAGGGTTAGGGTTAGGGTTAGGGTTAGGGTTAGGGTTAGGGTTAGGGTTAGGGTTAGGGTTAGGGTTAGGGTTAGGGTTAGGGTTAGGGTTAGGGTTAGGGTTAGGGTTAGGGTTAGGGTTAGGGTTAGGGTTAGGGTTAGGGTTAGGGTTAGGGTTAGGGTTAGGGTTAGGGTTAGGGTTAGGGTTAGGGTTAGGGTTAGGGTTAGGGTTAGGGTTAGGGTTAGGGTTAGGGTTAGGGTTAGGGTTAGGGTTAGGGTTAGGGTTAGGGTTAGGGTTAGGGTTAGGGTTAGGGTTAGGGTTAGGGTTAGGGTTAGGGTTAGGGTTAGGGTTAGGGTTAGGGTTAGGGTTAGGGTTAGGGTTAGGGTTAGGGTTAGGGTTAGGGTTAGGGTTAGGGTTAGGGTTAGGGTTAGGGTTAGGGTTAGGGTTAGGGTTAGGGTTAGGGTTAGGGTTAGGGTTAGGGTTAGGGTTAGGGTTAGGGTTAGGGTTAGGGTTAGGGTTAGGGTTAGGGTTAGGGTTAGGGTTAGGGTTAGGGTTAGGGTTAGGGTTAGGGTTAGGGTTAGGGTTAGGGTTAGGGTTAGGGTTAGGGTTAGGGTTAGGGTTAGGGTTAGGGTTAGGGTTAGGGTTAGGGTTAGGGTTAGGGTTAGGGTTAGGGTTAGGGTTAGGGTTAGGGTTAGGGTTAGGGTTAGGGTTAGGGTTAGGGTTAGGGTTAGGGTTAGGGTTAGGGTTAGGGTTAGGGTTAGGGTTAGGGTTAGGGTTAGGGTTAGGGTTAGGGTTAGGGTTAGGGTTAGGGTTAGGGTTAGGGTTAGGGTTAGGGTTAGGGTTAGGGTTAGGGTTAGGGTTAGGGTTAGGGTTAGGGTTAGGGTTAGGGTTAGGGTTAGGGTTAGGGTTAGGGTTAGGGTTAGGGTTAGGGTTAGGGTTAGGGTTAGGGTTAGGGTTAGGGTTAGGGTTAGGGTTAGGGTTAGGGTTAGGGTTAGGGTTAGGGTTAGGGTTAGGGTTAGGGTTAGGGTTAGGGTTAGGGTTAGGGTTAGGGTTAGGGTTAGGGTTAGGGTTAGGGTTAGGGTTAGGGTTAGGGTTAGGGTTAGGGTTAGGGTTAGGGTTAGGGTTAGGGTTAGGGTTAGGGTTAGGGTTAGGGTTAGGGTTAGGGTTAGGGTTAGGGTTAGGGTTAGGGTTAGGGTTAGGGTTAGGGTTAGGGTTAGGGTTAGGGTTAGGGTTAGGGTTAGGGTTAGGGTTAGGGTTAGGGTTAGGGTTAGGGTTAGGGTTAGGGTTAGGGTTAGGGTTAGGGTTAGGGTTAGGGTTAGGGTTAGGGTTAGGGTTAGGGTTAGGGTTAGGGTTAGGGTTAGGGTTAGGGTTAGGGTTAGGGTTAGGGTTAGGGTTAGGGTTAGGGTTAGGGTTAGGGTTAGGGTTAGGGTTAGGGTTAGGGTTAGGGTTAGGGTTAGGGTTAGGGTTAGGGTTAGGGTTAGGGTTAGGGTTAGGGTTAGGGTTAGGGTTAGGGTTAGGGTTAGGGTTAGGGTTAGGGTTAGGGTTAGGGTTAGGGTTAGGGTTAGGGTTAGGGTTAGGGTTAGGGTTAGGGTTAGGGTTAGGGTTAGGGTTAGGGTTAGGGTTAGGGTTAGGGTTAGGGTTAGGGTTAGGGTTAGGGTTAGGGTTAGGGTTAGGGTTAGGGTTAGGGTTAGGGTTAGGGTTAGGGTTAGGGTTAGGGTTAGGGTTAGGGTTAGGGTTAGGGTTAGGGTTAGGGTTAGGGTTAGGGTTAGGGTTAGGGTTAGGGTTAGGGTTAGGGTTAGGGTTAGGGTTAGGGTTAGGGTTAGGGTTAGGGTTAGGGTTAGGGTTAGGGTTAGGGTTAGGGTTAGGGTTAGGGTTAGGGTTAGGGTTAGGGTTAGGGTTAGGGTTAGGGTTAGGGTTAGGGTTAGGGTTAGGGTTAGGGTTAGGGTTAGGGTTAGGGTTAGGGTTAGGGTTAGGGTTAGGGTTAGGGTTAGGGTTAGGGTTAGGGTTAGGGTTAGGGTTAGGGTTAGGGTTAGGGTTAGGGTTAGGGTTAGGGTTAGGGTTAGGGTTAGGGTTAGGGTTAGGGTTAGGGTTAGGGTTAGGGTTAGGGTTAGGGTTAGGGTTAGGGTTAGGGTTAGGGTTAGGGTTAGGGTTAGGGTTAGGGTTAGGGTTAGGGTTAGGGTTAGGGTTAGGGTTAGGGTTAGGGTTAGGGTTAGGGTTAGGGTTAGGGTTAGGGTTAGGGTTAGGGTTAGGGTTAGGGTTAGGGTTAGGGTTAGGGTTAGGGTTAGGGTTAGGGTTAGGGTTAGGGTTAGGGTTAGGGTTAGGGTTAGGGTTAGGGTTAGGGTTAGGGTTAGGGTTAGGGTTAGGGTTAGGGTTAGGGTTAGGGTTAGGGTTAGGGTTAGGGTTAGGGTTAGGGTTAGGGTTAGGGTTAGGGTTAGGGTTAGGGTTAGGGTTAGGGTTAGGGTTAGGGTTAGGGTTAGGGTTAGGGTTAGGGTTAGGGTTAGGGTTAGGGTTAGGGTTAGGGTTAGGGTTAGGGTTAGGGTTAGGGTTAGGGTTAGGTTAGGGTTAGGGTTAGGGTTAGGGTTAGGGTTAGGGTTAGGGTTAGGGTTAGGGTTAGGGTTAGGGTTAGGGTTAGGGTTAGGGTTAGGGTTAGGGTTAGGGTTAGGGTTAGGGTTAGGGTTAGGGTTAGGGTTAGGGTTAGGGTTAGGGTTAGGGTTAGGGTTAGGGTTAGGGTTAGGGTTAGGTTAGGGTTAGGGTTAGGGTTAGGGTTAGGGTTAGGGTTAGGGTTAGGGTTAGGGTTAGGGTTAGGGTTAGGGTTAGGGTTAGGGTTAGGGTTAGGGTTAGGGTTAGGGTTAGGGTTAGGGTTAGGGTTAGGGTTAGGGTTAGGGTTAGGGTTAGGGTTAGGGTTAGGGTTAGGGTTAGGGTTAGGGTTAGGTTAGGGTTAGGGTTAGGGTTAGGGTTAGGGTTAGGGTTAGGGTTAGGGTTAGGGTTAGGGTTAGGGTTAGGGTTTAGGGTTAGGGTTAGGGTTAGGGTTAGGGTTAGGGTTAGGGTTAGGGTTAGGGTTAGGGTTTAGGGTTAGGGTTAGGGTTAGGGTTAGGTTAGGGTTAGGGTTAGGGTTAGGGTTAGGGTTAGGGTTAGGGTTAGGGTTAGGGTTAGGGTTAGGGTTAGGGTTAGGGTTAGGGTTAGGGTTAGGGTTAGGGTTAGGGTTAGGGTTAGGGTTAGGGTTAGGGTTAGGGTTAGGGTTAGGGTTAGGGTTAGGGTTAGGGTTAGGGTTAGGGTTAGGGTTAGGTTAGGGTTAGGGTTAGGGTTAGGGTTAGGGTTAGGGTTAGGGTTAGGGTTAGGGTTAGGGTTAGGGTTAGGGTTAGGGTTAGGGTTAGGGTTTAGGGTTAGGGTTAGGGTTAGGGTTTAGGGTTAGGGTTAGGGTTAGGGTAGGGTTAGGGTTAGGGTTAGGGTTAGGGTTAGGGTTAGGGTTAGGGTTAGGGTTAGGGTTAGGGTTAGGGTTAGGGTTAGGGTTAGGGTTAGGGTTAGGGTTAGGGTTAGGGTTAGGGTTAGGGTTAGGGTTAGGGTTAGGGTTAGGGTTAGGGTTAGGGTTAGGGTTAGGTTAGGGTTAGGGTTAGGGTTAGGGTTAGGGTTAGGGTTAGGGTAGGGTTAGGGTTAGGGTTAGGGTTAGGGTTAGGGTTAGGGTTAGGGTTAGGGTTAGGGTTAGGGTTAGGGTTAGGGTTAGGGTTAGGGTTAGGTTAGGGTTAGGGTTAGGGTTAGGGTTAGGGTTTAGGGTTAGGGTTAGGGTTAGGGTTAGGGTTAGGGTTAGGGTTTAGGGTTAGGGTTAGGGTTAGGGTTAGGGTTTAGGGTTAGGGTTAGGGTTAGGGTTAGGGTTAGGGTTAGGGTTAGGGTTTAGGGTTAGGGTTAGGTTAGGGTTAGGGTTAGGGTTAGGGTTAGGGTTAGGGTTAGGGTTAGGGTTAGGGTTAGGGTTAGGGTTAGGGTTAGGGTTAGGGTTAGGGTTAGGGTTAGGGTTAGGGTTAGGGTTAGGGTTTAGGGTTAGGGTTAGGGTTAGGGTTAGGGTTAGGGTTAGGGTTAGGGTTAGGGTTAGGGTTAGGGTTAGGGTTAGGGTTAGGGTTAGGGTTAGGGTTAGGGTTAGGGTTAGGGTTAGGGTTAGGGTTAGGGTTAGGGTTAGGGTTAGGGTTAGGGTTAGGGTTAGGGTTAGGGTTAGGGTTAGGGTTAGGGTTAGGGTTAGGGTTAGGGTTAGGGTTAGGGTTAGGGTTAGGGTTAGGGTTAGGGTTAGGGTTAGGGTTAGGGTTAGGGTTAGGGTTAGGGTTAGGGTTAGGGTTAGGGTTAGGGTTAGGGTTAGGGTTAGGGTTAGGGTTAGGGTTAGGGTTAGGGTTAGGGTTAGGGTTAGGGTTAGGGTTAGGGTTAGGGTTAGGGTTAGGGTTAGGGTTAGGGTTAGGGTTAGGGTTAGGGTTAGGGTTAGGGTTAGGGTTAGGGTTAGGGTTAGGGTTAGGGTTAGGGTTAGGGTTAGGGTTAGGGTTAGGGTTAGGGTTAGGGTTAGGGTTAGGGTTAGGGTTAGGGTTAGGGTTAGGGTTAGGGTTAGGGTTAGGGTTAGGGTTAGGGTTAGGGTTAGGGTTAGGGTTAGGGTTAGGGTTAGGGTTAGGGTTAGGGTTAGGGTTAGGGTTAGGGTTAGGGTTAGGGTTAGGGTTAGGGTTAGGGTTAGGGTTAGGGTTAGGGTTAGGGTTAGGGTTAGGGTTAGGGTTAGGGTTAGGGTTAGGGTTAGGGTTAGGGTTAGGGTTAGGGTTAGGGTTAGGGTTAGGGTTAGGGTTAGGGTTAGGGTTAGGGTTAGGGTTAGGGTTAGGGTTAGGGTTAGGGTTAGGGTTAGGGTTAGGGTTAGGGTTAGGGTTAGGGTTAGGGTTAGGGTTAGGGTTAGGGTTAGGGTTAGGGTTAGGGTTAGGGTTAGGGTTAGGGTTAGGGTTAGGGTTAGGGTTAGGGTTAGGGTTAGGGTTAGGGTTAGGGTTAGGGTTAGGGTTAGGGTTAGGGTTAGGGTTAGGGTTAGGGTTAGGGTTAGGGTTAGGGTTAGGGTTAGGGTTAGGGTTAGGGTTAGGGTTAGGGTTAGGGTTAGGGTTAGGGTTAGGGTTAGGGTTAGGGTTAGGGTTAGGGTTAGGGTTAGGGTTAGGGTTAGGGTTAGGGTTAGGGTTAGGGTTAGGGTTAGGGTTAGGGTTAGGGTTAGGGTTAGGGTTAGGGTTAGGGTTAGGGTTAGGGTTAGGGTTAGGGTTAGGGTTAGGGTTAGGGTTAGGGTTAGGGTTAGGGTTAGGGTTAGGGTTAGGGTTAGGGTTAGGGTTAGGGTTAGGGTTAGGGTTAGGGTTAGGGTTAGGGTTAGGGTTAGGGTTAGGGTTAGGGTTAGGGTTAGGGTTAGGGTTAGGGTTAGGGTTAGGGTTAGGGTTAGGGTTAGGGTTAGGGTTAGGGTTAGGGTTAGGGTTAGGGTTAGGGTTAGGGTTAGGGTTAGGGTTAGGGTTAGGGTTAGGGTTAGGGTTAGGGTTAGGGTTAGGGTTAGGGTTAGGGTTAGGGTTAGGGTTAGGGTTAGGGTTAGGGTTAGGGTTAGGGTTAGGGTTAGGGTTAGGGTTAGGGTTAGGGTTAGGGTTAGGGTTAGGGTTAGGGTTAGGGTTAGGGTTAGGGTTAGGGTTAGGGTTAGGGTTAGGGTTAGGGTTAGGGTTAGGGTTAGGGTTAGGGTTAGGGTTAGGGTTAGGGTTAGGGTTAGGGTTAGGGTTAGGGTTAGGGTTAGGGTTAGGGTTAGGGTTAGGGTTAGGGTTAGGGTTAGGGTTAGGGTTAGGGTTAGGGTTAGGGTTAGGGTTAGGGTTAGGGTTAGGGTTAGGGTTAGGGTTAGGGTTAGGGTTAGGGTTAGGGTTAGGGTTAGGGTTAGGGTTAGGGTTAGGGTTAGGGTTAGGGTTAGGGTTAGGGTTAGGGTTAGGGTTAGGGTTAGGGTTAGGGTTAGGGTTAGGGTTAGGGTTAGGGTTAGGGTTAGGGTTAGGGTTAGGGTTAGGGTTAGGGTTAGGGTTAGGGTTAGGGTTAGGGTTAGGGTTAGGGTTAGGGTTAGGGTTAGGGTTAGGGTTAGGGTTAGGGTTAGGGTTAGGGTTAGGGTTAGGGTTAGGGTTAGGGTTAGGGTTAGGGTTAGGGTTAGGGTTAGGGTTAGGGTTAGGGTTAGGGTTAGGGTTAGGGTTAGGGTTAGGGTTAGGGTTAGGGTTAGGGTTAGGGTTAGGGTTAGGGTTAGGGTTAGGGTTAGGGTTAGGGTTAGGGTTAGGGTTAGGGTTAGGGTTAGGGTTAGGGTTAGGGTTAGGGTTAGGGTTAGGGTTAGGGTTAGGGTTAGGGTTAGGGTTAGGGTTAGGGTTAGGGTTAGGGTTAGGGTTAGGGTTAGGGTTAGGGTTAGGGTTAGGGTTAGGGTTAGGGTTAGGGTTAGGGTTAGGGTTAGGGTTAGGGTTAGGGTTAGGGTTAGGGTTAGGGTTAGGGTTAGGGTTAGGGTTAGGGTTAGGGTTAGGGTTAGGGTTAGGGTTAGGGTTAGGGTTAGGGTTAGGGTTAGGGTTAGGGTTAGGGTTAGGGTTAGGGTTAGGGTTAGGGTTAGGGTTAGGGTTAGGGTTAGGGTTAGGGTTAGGGTTAGGGTTAGGGTTAGGGTTAGGGTTAGGGTTAGGGTTAGGGTTAGGGTTAGGGTTAGGGTTAGGGTTAGGGTTAGGGTTAGGGTTAGGGTTAGGGTTAGGGTTAGGGTTAGGGTTAGGGTTAGGGTTAGGGTTAGGGTTAGGGTTAGGGTTAGGGTTAGGGTTAGGGTTAGGGTTAGGGTTAGGGTTAGGGTTAGGGTTAGGGTTAGGGTTAGGGTTAGGGTTAGGGTTAGGGTTAGGGTTAGGGTTAGGGTTAGGGTTAGGGTTAGGGTTAGGGTTAGGGTTAGGGTTAGGGTTAGGGTTAGGGTTAGGGTTAGGGTTAGGGTTAGGGTTAGGGTTAGGGTTAGGGTTAGGGTTAGGGTTAGGGTTAGGGTTAGGGTTAGGGTTAGGGTTAGGGTTAGGGTTAGGGTTAGGGTTAGGGTTAGGGTTAGGGTTAGGGTTAGGGTTAGGGTTAGGGTTAGGGTTAGGGTTAGGGTTAGGGTTAGGGTTAGGGTTAGGGTTAGGGTTAGGGTTAGGGTTAGGGTTAGGGTTAGGGTTAGGGTTAGGGTTAGGGTTAGGGTTAGGGTTAGGGTTAGGGTTAGGGTTAGGGTTAGGGTTAGGGTTAGGGTTAGGGTTAGGGTTAGGGTTAGGGTTAGGGTTAGGGTTAGGGTTAGGGTTAGGGTTAGGGTTAGGGTTAGGGTTAGGGTTAGGGTTAGGGTTAGGGTTAGGGTTAGGGTTAGGGTTAGGGTTAGGGTTAGGGTTAGGGTTAGGGTTAGGGTTAGGGTTAGGGTTAGGGTTAGGGTTAGGGTTAGGGTTAGGGTTAGGGTTAGGGTTAGGGTTAGGGTTAGGGTTAGGGTTAGGGTTAGGGTTAGGGTTAGGGTTAGGGTTAGGGTTAGGGTTAGG